>NW_021680510.1:0-104030 GCF_001412515.2 Diachasma alloeum
AAAAAAATTAATTTAATTCATCTTCTGTAGGGTGTAGGAAGTGGAAAATTTCTATTGCTAATTCTACTGTTTTTAGGAAATTTAATTGAAAAAATATTTGAGAAATATACTTCATATTGAAAATCAATCAAATTTGATTTTTCTTTATAATTTTCCTATAGAAATTCCTCAATATCAATTTTTCAAGTTTTTTTCACTTTCTTTTCTCCTCTTGAAAAACCTTGGAAAATTTGAACCGAGAAATGTTTATAGAAAATATCCCAATAGAATAAGTTGTACAGAAAAATCGAATGCTATTGACTTTTTCAATAGAATATTTTTCATTGAACAGTCAATAGAATTTGCCAAAAACTAGTAGAAATGCAATAGAATTTTCTAGCGTATTCTAGGTTTTTCTATTAATTTTTTTCGTGTGTGTACAGAGCTCAAAAAATGTATTCTCTGAACGACTCTTCAAAGAACAGAAGCAGAAGAAGCGCAGCTGGGCAGAACCGCTTGAATATTCGGTATTACTCAACCCTGCTCACCCTGGATTTATGATTTTATATCCTGATTCGATGTGTTTTTGTGAGTTATTAACGGGAAAAATATGATAAAACGTGGCTCTTATAAACTCGAGTTTATACGAGTATTATGAGGTGTTATTTCGTCCCTATCTGTGAACTAGGCCACACAATATAACTTCCACCGCTAGGAGTGATCCTCCTTTATAGGTACGTGCTCAAGTAGATGTGCGGGATGGTCCCCAATACTGCGCCTCGCCTTCTCGAGGCATGAATTCTTAAAGGAAACACGATAAACGATATACATTCAGAATTAACGTTATTTTTTACCTAGTAGTGAGATATTTAGCAAACCTCACCAGCTCTTAGCGTAACCCAGGATTCACGACGAAGACGTTGCTGGTGTAGAATCCCAAAAAAGGAATAAAAATAATATGGAAATACAAAAAAAGGAAAAATACTAAATTAATTGAATTAAGGCCCGGGTGTACTACCTTTCGACCGTTATCTCGATGTTTTTTTTCACCATTCGTCATCTGAAATTGTCAATTAAGTCCTGCATCATGCAGAAGTTTTGAAAAATTATGAATGAATAATCGAAAAAAAGGAGAATTCGTAATTTTTTCAAAGAGCATTTTTAATTTATATTCAGAATAAGTTGAATAACAAGAAATTGAAAAATGTATCTGATTTACGGTGACAAATGGCGGCCTGTCACTCAATATCATGCAGGGGGAAGACTGATTTCGTAAATCTTTTCCCACACTGCACAGAGACATTTATTATTACGGAAAAGGCTCTTTCAAAAAAGTTGTAATATTTTGGAGAATTTTTTAATCACACTTTCATCACATAAAAATGGCAGATGACTACATACCACTTTTGAAAATTGAGATACCTAGCAGACACTCCCCGTGAGGAGTTGGTGTTTTATCCACCATGGAAAATGACAGCTAATAGATAATTTGCCACGGCGAATCAGATATTTGTATTTTCTACTTTTTTCAACTCATTCTGAATCTTAATTGAAAACGCTCTTGGAAAAAGTTCAGAATTTTTTCTATTTTTTTTTATCATTCTATCATAATTTTTGGGAATTTCTACATGATGTACCACTCAATTGACAATTTTGGATCACGAAAGATTTAAAAAAATCCAGATAACATTCGAAAGATAGTACACCCGGGGCTTAATCTCTTCACTATCAATATTCCAACGTTCAAATAAATAATTGCGTAATAACAAAATCACTGTCACACAATTAATATGACTTTCTTTATTCTCACCATTCACACATCACCCCATTAATACCTAGATAAACAATTCAGCTCGACCCCTCCAATTACGTTCCAATTATTTATAAATAAATACAGACTTATGTTCATTACAGTGTGAGGTAAATTAATACAATGATCAATGTGAACTCTAGCGTAATCTCCAAAACCTCGAGATTCATTGCATCCACTGGCTTTTTCGATTCCTCTCTTTGATTTCAAACTTAATTTTCTATAATTTCTCTACTTCACCTCTTATCGAATAGAAGCGATTTTACTCCTAAGTGCTCGCAAATCAATGATCAAAAGTGGCTACTGATCAATTCTCAATATCTATTCGACTTCTTCAGGCACGTGGCATCGTACAATGTCTACGTCTAGCTGTGCAGCTGACAACACATTTCGCAATTCAATGATTCTAGGTGGCCATAATTCATTTAAAATTCAATTTCTCCAATGATTATTTCAACTAAACCCTTAAGTGCAAGTGGATGGTTATTTTTCTGGTCACAATGTGTCTCAATCGATCACATTCATTACTTTAAGTGCATTTTATAAATTATAAGCATCATCACATTTTGCTTTTTATCCAATTGAAATTAATTTCCACCACTTTATTTTGCATCAGTACATATTCCTCATGCGTCAACATTTGTCAGTAAAAAAAAATTGGATGACTAGAATTCACGTTACGCACTGAATCAAAAATTGGATAAACTCCCTCAGATATACTTCTGACGAAGGAAAAAAAATATTCAGGAAATAAGAAAAACTCTCCAAAGGTATAAAAATCATTGCAAATGGACCACTGTGGGCTTAACAATGCTCTTATCGTAAAATCATTCACGTACGCTGCAATAAAGTATCACAGAAAAATGCGTATAAATTTAATTGATAGGTAGAATAGACATTTTATGTACAGCATTTATAAATACCATTAATTTACCGGTGAAACAAATTCATGATTTTTTTTTATTCGTAGAAACGAAGGCTTTAAAAATTGCGGTGCAATTGTTGTTGAGATTTCAACATTGAAGCACATTTAAACTTCTTTGAAATGAATATTAAATAATCGCACAGTTAAAGGGATAAGCAATAATCGAAGAATCCCATCTTCACTCGCAGTTTAATATAGAAATATATATTATGTTTATATTTTTAGTTAATCGACCATTTAAATACAACTTAGGATGAACTATCTAGACATGACTCAATCGATCAGGGAATTCTTGACATTTGCTGCTAGACGTGAATTACCGTACATTGAGACTATCTGGGGTTGATTAAAATTCATCGAGGTGTATCAGAAGTGCAACAATTACGGTCGCCCCTGCCTCCTTTGTCGCCCACTCGGTGGATTCAATACCATCGATACTGTCTTTTCCAGAGCCAATTGTGTATGATCCAGGCCGTACCAGAAGTTGAAATGCCGTCGAGGCGTTGAGTTTCTTGTTAGACTGGGTGTCTATGTATCTGGAATGATCAGAGATATTGATGGGTATGGACTTTTAGCAAAATTATGGACAACTTAAGGTTGACTAATTCCAAAATACGCGAAGTAGTATAAACATAACGTGAATTTTGAAGATTGAAATTTGAAATGAATTCTAAACGAATAATTAATATGAAGGGAAACATTGTGATTGAGTTTGGGCTCGATTGGCAGTCTGGTATTATTAATAATAATTAGTCTAGAAGTGCAAAAATAATGCAGTCTTATGAGAAAATCAACTTTTTGAGTTCCGGAAAAAGATTAAAATCTAGAAAAAATCGTTGAAGATCAGAAAAATAAATAGAAATTCTATGCCTAATATGAAAATTATCGTCAGTGTCAATGTTTTGTGACAAATAATTCATGTTCAAATACCCTAGTCCAACAAGAGATTATTCAAATTTAGAATTCATAGAAAAAATCATCGATAACGAATAATTTTTTGGGGCTTTTTGAATTAATTGTTTCTCATTACACTCAACGACTCAACTGGAGTTTATTCATGCTACTTCAAGTACAAAGTTGACATGTGTACTTAGTAATTGAGGGGCATCAAAATTCCCTGCCGACAATTATAAATATTTTGAACATGAAGATGAACGTGTTTTGGTTTTGAAAGATATTAATAATTTTGAGCAGGAAATTTGTTTGAAAATTTCGTTGAAAAACTCAGCGAATTTGCTAGGAAATTCGGTTTAAACTCTACTGAAAATTCTATTGGAAAGGTCTCCAGCATCTCTGCGCATGTTTTCAGCAGAAATGTGCAATAGAAAATATTTTAATGAAAAAAACAATAGAATTTAATTTTTCTATACAACTTATTCTATTCAGTTATCTTCTACAGAAATTCTTCGGCTCGAATTTTCCAAGTTTTTTAATGGGACAAAAAAATTAATAGTCTTTTGAACTTTCTATTGGCGTTTGAAAATCCGCAATTGATCTGTGTGTGCTTTTTAAAAGGACATGGTGCATGGAAAGCATTGAATAGAACAAAATCACCAGAATTTGATATTTCCATTCAACTTATTCTATTAACATTTTTTAATAGAAATTTCTCGGCTCAAATTTTTCAGGTATTTTTGTTTGATTTTTCTAATAAAAAGAGAAAAAAAATTGTGTGAAAAAAAAAGGGAGAAAATATACGTCCAGAAATTCCTATAGGAAATGTCTCAATAGACAGTTGGATATAAAGATGAAATTATAATGATTTTCTAATAAAATCGTTTCAATTAAACCTTTTTTTATAAAAAACGCATAGTAAAGTTGCGGAATTCTTCAACAGAATTGGCCAAAAACTAATCGAATTTTCAGTGGAAGTTTAATAGAAGTCCCATAGAATTTTCTATCGAATTCATTAGGTTTTTCTATAAAATTTTCTCGTGCGTGACTGTTTTTGGGGAAAAACAACTTACGGATATTTTCGACTGCCTTCATCGGAGGTCACGTATTTTATGCTGGGGGAGAAGACCACCTGAGGATTTTGACCTTCACTATTGATAATCGTTGTTAGATTACTCGTGTCTAGTTGCTCAACTGTTAGCAGTTCTCCTCTGTCGAGAATCCATCTGAAAAATAATTGTGAGATTTTTTTAAATGAAGGAAATGAAATTTTAAAAAACATGAATTTTCTTTACGTTAATTTTCTATTAACTAAATTAATTTTCTTGATGAAAAAAGAAGAAAAATAGAATGAACAAAAAATTGAAAAATTTGAGCCGAGGAAGTTCTATAGAAAATATCTCAATAGAATCAGCTGAATAGAAAAATCGAATTCTCTTGGCTTTCTCTATAGAATATTTTCTACTGAACATTTCAACAGAATCTGCCAAAAACTAATAGAAATTCTCAAATTTTTCTCTTAAATTTTTTCGTGCCTGTAATGCTGATACAATCTAGAAAACAAAATTACAAAAAACGAAATCCAAAGAAAAAATCAAAACTAAATGAGACATGCCAAAAAACCAAAATCCAAAATTAAAGACTTAAAAACCTCCAATTAACATTATAAAAGTCATTTACCTAATAGCATTCAATCGAATTCCATAGAAAGCCACATGCCACTTATCAGTGGTGCTCTGCGGTATCTGATTAGCATTGATGCTCTGCTTGAGTGGAAACTTGACCCACCCAACGGGAACAGCAAACTCGGCAGGAGGTTCGCCCTTCTTACACATGAGCCCATCACTATCGACCTTATAGCACCCACTGCAGTAGCAAACAACCTCATCAAGCGAGAAGAACTCATCAGGGAGTACCAGTGACTTCTTGAGCCTCCCACAAGCCTTGAGATACTCGCACTGTTTCGCCGGTGTGATAATAATCGTAGAATTAATCTGAGGTATGGACGGTGAGCTGAAGATCCTACTAGGCGTGACCGAAGGCTGAGGGCTCTGTGCCACACTAATCTGATTGGGTATAATGGCACTGTTGCTCTTCGACATCTGCCCCTGGGTTGGCTCCTGCACATTGGCCGTTGCATTAGAGACACCAGACGTAGCAGCAAGATTATTCTGAACATTTCCCCCCAGATTATTACACACTGAATTATCCTGGGAATTATCATGTCCCATGACATTACTTATTTGACTATTAGAGGCAATACTCTCATTAACCGCATTATTGGCATTTGTCGACTGAATAGCTGTACTGAGACTCGACATATTGCTCGAGGTAGCAGCCGATCCATTTCTGATATTAATATTCGTTGCATTATTTAATTCTACGTTTGTACAGTCACTCTTCAGGCTCGGTGCATTAGACTCAGGCTCCTCCTCCTCATTCTCGATCTCATTATTCGACATTGTATTACTGTCATTAGAAATCTCCAAATTATTCTTCATATTTGAACACTCCAGCAAGGCATCCCGCGCCTCATTATTGATCTCCGACCCAACATCGGAATTATTACTGTCCGAGTGGACACTACTGGTCAACGACTTCCCAATCCCCCCATTGATATTCGAGTTATTGCTGTTGGACGAGTGCCCACTCACCTCAGCATCACTGCTATTCCTACAAGTCTCATCGTAATTCTTCTCACTCAAAGAAGAGCTGGACGGAAGTGCTGTGACATTTTCCTTCTCATGACACTCCAAATCAGCCTTTTCCCGCGAATTCTCCGGTTCATCAACTTCAATCGCACCCATTTGCTCGATATTGCTGGCAATTGCCATGTTAATAGCGTCGTTATTCGTGCATACAGTGTCTGCGGGGGATCCAATGATAGAGACCTCCTCGACTTGTCCATAAAGATCGATGACAGCGTAAACATAAAGTGGTAGATCCGTCACTGCAATTCCCTGATCGATATTATTGATGAAGAGATGCAGCCTCGACTCCTCGTCGACGAGTAATCCAATGGTGGAGCCCACCTGGAGGCTCTCCAGATTGGCCCCATACCGAGTTTTGACTTTAGTGCCGTTGTGAGACATCCACTCGCTGCAGATGATCCACGAGTGTTTCTTGAAGCCCAGAGCAGTCAGTGGAAAGCTGGCTTTCTCAGGAGAAATGCAGGAAACCCCACAGAGAATTCCTGACACCCATCGATCGTTGGTTTTCTCAATTTCCACTTGAAAAATCTTCCCTTTTATCAGAGGTCTGCTGGACATTACGACCCCCTGATTGTAGCTAGCCACTCTCCTGGCAATAATCCTCCCTTCCAACTCAACATTTCTCCCATGATTCTCATGGAACTCATACCTCAACTCTCCCTCCGCAATCCCTGACACCGGCTGAACAGGAGTGATCGGCAATTCCGATAATTTGGCCTCTGACATTTCTATCGATGTGTCCATACCCAGATCGTTCCTCATGACTGGTGGCATTGGATCGAGAATGAGCTCCAGTGAATCCTGCAGCCTGAGACTGGCATTGAGCGACATAACGCAGGCCTGCTGCTTGTTGCTGGTGATACTGACAGCCACTGTGCTGCCAAACAGCTCGACAACAGCGTAGATCATCTCAGGTATACTCAGTGCAGCCACCCCCATGTCCTCGCCGTTTATATAGAACTTCAGACTCCCCTCGTGACTTCGTTTCAGCCCTACCTTGTCGCCAACCCTGAGCCAGTCCAGGCTGGGGCAGTAGTTGGAGCACAAAACCAGGCCCTTATGTCTCACCTCGTTCCCCGTGAGGTACCAGGCGTCTGCGGGGATTGACGTCATCCCCGGGACGAGATCCATCGACGTCAACCAGTGACCAGTCTCGTTATTGAGAACCCCAATCTTCAACGATCCACTCCACTCCCCTGCAATCTCCTGAATCGAGATTTCGAACAGCTCGTTGTTCTCCAGGGCTGAATCACTCAGCAGAACTGCGTGATTGTACTCTCTGCAGCGAGCTGCTATCACTCGATCGCTGTTCAACTGGATGTTGAGGCCAACTGATTCGTGGAATTTGTGAGTTATCTCTGATTGCGCCTGAGGCTGGACAACAGACGTTGGCTGCTGGCTCATGCTGTTCTCAGACGGAAGGTACTGCTGGGTCATCGTGTCCCTCCTCTCTGGCTGGACAATTGTGACCTGAGCACACTGGGCGTACAGATCAATCACCGGATAGACGTGAGCTGGGAGTCCAGTGCAGGCTATCCCCTGGTCAATCCCATCGAGATAGTAATGGAGACTGGAGTCTGCACACCTCATCATCCCTATTCTGTTCCTCTCAGTCAATTTATCCAGATCGCAATTGTAGTGGTGTCGTAATGTCACTCCGTCCCTCATAACTGTGGAGCCAGAGAGCATCCAGGTGTCATGATCAATATCAGTCATGGTGGAGGGGAACTCCAGCTCGTCAGGCCTGATGGCAGTGACTCCTGCCTCGATCGCTCCGTTCCACCGCCCCACCATCTTGTCAATCGACACCTCGAAGAGCTCCCCGTCCCTCAGGGGTCTGTTCGCAATGACAATGGCCTCGTTGAACTCCCCCAGAGCCCTGATCCTCGAAGCTGTCAGGCCGTTGTTGGATATCCTCGCGTGCTTCCCATGCACGTGATGAAACCTCAGATCGCTGTAGAGCGTCGTATTGCTGAAGCTCGAGTTGTTCGTCGTCGGGCTGTAAAAATCGGTGTTATCGACGATTGTGGCCTGTGTCGCTTGCCCATAAAGATCGATAACCCCGTAGACCTTCTCAGGAACCCCGACAGCAGCTGCCCCCTGGTCCGCTCCATTGACAAAGAAATGCAGGACTCCATTGTCCTTCCTCATGACTCCAACTCGGTCGCCCACTTGGAGACGATCCAAATTCTGTCCATACTGGTCGATTATAGAAGTCCCATTGTGCATCACGCCATTTCCAGTCATGATCCAGGTGCCAGACCTGACGTTAGTCATGGTGAATGGGAATTCCAGTTCAGTGGGGGAGTGAGTGGTGACCCCGATCTCGATTGAGCCAGCCCACTTGGTGACGATCTTGTCGAGCCTCACCTCGAACAGTTCATTGGGTCTCAGGGGTCTCAGCGTCAAGACAACTCCATTGTTGAAGTCGTCCATGGCGTTGGGCCTGTGTGCAGTCCTCCCATTGTTGATGACGTCGGCGTGGGTGCCACAGCAGGGGTGGAAGGTGAGTCTGTCCAGGGGCTCCTCCTCCCCAACTTCACTGAGACCCTGCAGATGAAGGGTGTTTCGTCTCGTCACCAGGTTCTGCTCTTCCCTCTCGTCTCTGTCGACGATAGTCACTTTAACTGTCATTCCGTACAGCTCCACCACCCCCCAGACGTTGGGGGGTACCTTGGCAGCCACCCCCTGGTCCAAACCGTTGATCAAGTAATGGAGATTGCCATTGCTCCTCCTGATCATCCCCACCCTGTCGCCCTCCCTCAGCTCGTCCAGATTGATCTCCCCGTACTCCCTCTGAATCCCCTTGCCATTGGTCAGAATTCCACAGCCTGACATCATCGTCGTTCCAGACCTCATGTTCGTCATTGTGGCTGGGAACTCCAGGGCTGTGGGACTGTGAGTCGTCACACCAACTTCAATACTCCCGGACCACTTGTCCACAAGTCTGTCGATCCTGATCTCAAACAGCTCGTTATCCCTCAGGGGTCTGTGTGTCATAACAACCCCATTATTGAACTCATCGAGAGGCCTGCGTCTCTCCGCTGTTCTCGCGTTATTCGATAATTTAACCAGTGCCCCAACCCTCTCGTGAAATCTCAATCGATCCTCCCTGATTGTCGCTGGGCTCGGATTCTTCGGCTGATTGACATTCATATTGACATTGAGATTGACATTGAGATTGGCTACTAAACTCGCTGACGATGCTTCACCCATCGTCAAGTCGTTATTGATCTCCTCTTCGTCTCTAGGTTCGTTCGTTGTTGCTTTTGGATTTGTTATTGTTACCTGGACATAGTCACCCGACATCTCGACAACTGCGAAGACACACGAGGGGATGTTGGTGGCTGAGACACCCTGGGATATTCCGTTTATGTAGAAAACAAGCTCATCGTTGGAGGTTCTCATGACACCGATGGTGCTCCCCTCGTCTAGCTCGTCTAGGTTTGTGTCGCACATGGAGTCTGACAGGGGATGACCATTTCTGAGGATGCCAGTGCCTGTCAGCAGCCAGGATTGCCCCAGGGGGTCGTTTAGGGTCTCTGGGTCGTAAGTGGTCACACCAATCTCCACTGTTCCACTCCATGATCTTCTCACCTTCTTGTCAATCCTTATCTCGAAGAGCTCGTCGTTCTGCAGGGGTTGGGCTGAGTGAATTCTCTCCTCCTCGTAGGTTGAGAAGACTCGAACAGCAGTGGCACTGTTGTTCATCAGACTTATTCCGTCTCCACATCTTCGGTGAAACATCGCGGGGGATTAATCAATGTTTAGGTGGGCTCGTTCACTGGGACACTCACTTTTTGGGGGGGGTCACTTGTGCATCAGGACGACGTGTCACCCCATGCCGGAGCACGGAGCATCGTTCACTAACGGGGTGTAGGGGGACGTTTTTCAACTACACTTTCACGCTCTTTACTGATCACAAAAATCCAACCTGGAAGTCTATTGATGCAGTCTTGTCTCCGTGCGAGTGGGTAGGAGGGATGTGCGATAGTCGATTATTCTGAGAATCGATATTTCAACGGGTGATAATCGATTATTTTACAGATTTTCTGCAGCTCGATGGGTCGAAGTTTTAATGTCGATCCATTTTGAAATTTTTGGTTCCGAAGGGATCGATAGTGAAACTTCGATATTAATATTCAAAGATCGAATTTAGCTTTTGGAGTTTTTTTCAATTCATTTTTCACAAATGATTCAAACAATCGATTTAGGGGAGGGTAGGGTAAAATGGACACTTTTGACTTTTTTAAAAATATTTATAACTCAGAAACAGATTTATCAATTGAGCTCAGTCTAAGCTCATCACAAAGAGGAATCATTATTTTTCAATTGAAAAATAAAATTATTCCATTTCATGAACAATTCAGCAAGTCATACATATTTCAAAAAAAGTCAAGTGTTCGTTTTACCCTACGCTTCCCTACAAATAATTTCTTATTTGATTGAAACTGTTATTGTTGCCTTTATGAATAACATATGAGGATACAAAAACTCAATAACTTATGAGAATGCAGCAAATTACGGCATTTAGAATTTTTTTCGAAAATCCATAGGAAGTTACTTTTAGGTGGTGTTGTCTTGGGATGTACCTTAAGGCGCAATTATCTGAACAGAGCTATTTCTATCACACTGTCCGTAAAACGTCGTTTTACGGACGCTTCGTATCCGTCAAACGCCGTTTACGGGTATTGTGAAGAAAAATTATGTTCGTCCCTCGGCCGAAAATAACTTTTCTGCCTCGTGTGATTGTATTCCTCGGCTTCGCCTCGGTCTGCAACCCTCACACTCGCCAAAAAAATTTTTTTCGACCTTGTGACAAAACGTTTTTTATGTCACTCGGCCCGAAAAAACCGCGATTCTAACGTCACTTTGTTCGATTAGATCGCAGTTTGCTGGCCTATCGACAGATAATATCGATAAAAAATCCCTAGCGCTTTGCGCGAGCGATTTTTCTGAAAAACTTGGCACGATGGTTTGTTTGCAGAGAAGCTTGAGGGAAAACCCGATTAATTTTGAAGCTCGAGGGCTATTTGTCGGATTATTTTTCTCCATCGGATTTTGGCCAATCAGAGTGCAGTAGACAACATCAGGAGGTGAATTAGGAAAGATTTGAACAAATTATGTTGATAGATAACCCGATTTCCGTAGACTCAAATACAAGATTCGATCTGAAATGAGCCGAAAAAATGAAGAGCTACTGCGAAATATTCAAAAGCTAGGAGGAAATATTCGAAAAAAAACTGTCTCGTAGTTTAAAATACTGTGCTCTGATTGGTCGAAATCCGATTGGGAAAAATAATCAATCGAATTTAATTTTGAGTTTTTTTTTCAATCAATTTTTTGTGAATTATATCAAATAAGCTGAATTTTTAAAATTTTATAAATTAATTCAGTAGTGAAGTGGTAAACCGGTATAAGTCGATTTTGACTATTGCCCAGTTTTCAATGAATATCTCAAAATCTAAGGGAAATAGCAAAATTTTTGTCATAACCTTTTT
Organism: Diachasma alloeum; assembly: GCF_001412515.2. NCBI lineage: Eukaryota > Metazoa > Arthropoda > Insecta > Hymenoptera > Braconidae > Diachasma > Diachasma alloeum. The sequence continues at coordinate 11,821 of NW_021680510.1, forward strand.
TGTAGAGCAAATTGAGAGCTACAAAAAAGAAGATGACAACAATTTCGCTATTTTCCTTAGATTCCGAGATATTTATTGAAAACTGGCCAATAGTCAAAATCGACTTATACCGGTTTACCACTTCGCTACTGAATTACATCCTTATATCGATATTTTTGATCAGGAGATATTGTCATTGATTCCGCATGCGACTTTTATCGATTCAAGATATCGATACTTCTTTCAACATCAAACATTCCTACTACTGGGTGCAGCACCTGATGAGTGAGATGAATTACCCGTCATCCTTCACGATGTGGTTTGAATATTCTGGGATATTGTGATGATGATGGTTATGTAAGGAAAAGTCGGTTTTGAGGAAGAATGATGAGTGTCTCGCAGGGCGATAAGAGATGCTATCATCAGTGACTTTGGTTTCGTTACGGGGCGGTGGGCGGTAGGTGCAGCGGGCTCGGATCGATTGATAAACACACCTTCTGCGTAAATAGAAATGGCGCGATGCGAGTAGCGTGACTCCCGTTGACAAGTGTCATGTTGACGGAATAGTTCATGTATAGGTCATTAGGTCATTATGTAGTGTTCATTATGTAGTGTTCATTTGGTACTGTGAGGATGAACGAGAGTAAGCACAGGATATGGTGAGTGGATGAGAATTTTTGGGGACTTGGAATGAGGGCTCAGTGTTTCGAAGGGTTTAACCTCAAAATTATTGTTAGGTCAGTGGTCGAAGGGAATGTTTGTTGATTTTTGCTTTCGAACGGATGCATTGTAATCGTTCAAATTTAAGTTTCAGATTTTTTGTGTTATATCGACTAGGGATGTGAAATGACCGTCATTTTTCAATTCGGTCAGGTCAGGCAAAATTGACCGTTTTCTGACCATTTTCTGACACCGAGATAATGCCCCATGCAAAATGACCGTCATGAACAACCAGCGTCAAAAATTTAAGAAAATGACCAAAATTTCTCTATACAGATGCAAATTAACGGTCATTTTCTTTTTGGTAATTTTTTAGTTCAGATTTTTGATTATTTTATTTCATTAGTTAGGAATTGAATCGCATTTCATAATTTAAAGTTAACTTCTATTGGAACGAATTACAAAACAATCATAAATTCGATACTCGAGATCACTCATAATAAACTCATAAACTTAATAAACGTCAACAAAATTAATTAAATATAGGTCTCTGTATATATTGTTTTTGGTCAAAAACTTCATATTAAATTAGGAGGATGCTGGATGAGGCTCGTCTTCAGTCCTTATCTCCTTAATTATCATAATTGCCACCGGCTCCCTCATCTAGCTCGCTCAGCTCTTCATCTGAATTGCTTGCTGAACGAATTTAGTTATCTAGTGTCGCATAGACCCCTAGTGGCGACGTAGGGTCCCTGTGATCGCCAGCAACCTTGCCGACACCGAGTAACCGAATAAGAATTTCTGTGTCATCTATATAGATGAGAATTGACCGCCAGAATTGAATTGGTCGTTTTTCGAATTCCTGACCGAATCGTCAGATTTATGGACATGGTAATTACCNAACGTAGGGTCCCTGTGATCGCCAGCAACCTTGCCGACACCGAGTAACCGAATAAGAATTTCTGTGTCATCTATATAGATGAGAATTGACCGCCAGAATTGAATTGGTCGTTTTTCGAATTCCTGACCGAATCGTCAGATTTATGGACATGGTAATTACCCGTCATGACCGCGGTAATTGACCGTCATTTGACCGGTCATTTTTGTCACTCACATTCCTAGTATCGACCCATTATGATCCAGAAAGTCCGAAAATGCAATTTTTAGACGTGCCCGTCCGACCGTATGTATGTATGTAGGGGCGAGTGGGGTAAAATGGACAATTTAGACGTTTTTATAATTATTCATAACTCAGAAACAAATTTATCAATTGAGTTCAGCTTAGGCTCGTCACAAAGGGAAAGAATTGTTCTTTATATTGAAAAAAAATTATTAAATTTTATCAACATTACAACCCCTTATTAACATTTTTTCAAAAGTCAAGTGTCCGTTTTACCCCAAGCTCTCCTATGTGACAAAGTTTTTCGGCAATTCTCGCTAATGAATCGATGGAATTGAATCATTTTTTTAATGAAGGTATTGCTAAGCCCTATCCATCGCCATATTATTCAGCCCTATCAATCGCCATTAATTGAAATTGAATTGCAATTGATTTAATTTTAAATTTAATTCAATTTCATGAAAAATATTATTCTTGATAAGGGAAGGGATAATTTTATTCTTCTACAAAAAATCCTCAAGATTTTTTTGGGAGTTCATTTGCAGAGATTTCAACGAATGGCTTAAATCACTGAAAATCTGTCGTATATTCACCTTGAAAAAGCCCAAAAGCTGTTGCTGTACATCTTTAAATAATAAATGAAACGAAAATGAAGCTAACAAACGGTTGCATCAATTAACATTTTAGCCATAAAAAAAACCTGTTGTCAATGTTTCAGTATGATCTCAGACTTCTTCTACCCAAACATGGGAGGAGTGGAAGAGCACATCTTCAACCTCGCGCAATGTTTGATTGGTCGTGGGCACAAAGTTGTAGTGCTCACCCACTCCTACAGTGATCGTGTTGGTGTCCGTTACATGACCAATGGCCTCAAAGTTTACTACCTACCGATTAAAGTTTTCTACAATCAGTGTGTACTTCCAACGATGATATGCTCCATTCCCCTAATCCGTTACATTTTTATTCGTGAAAAGATCGAGATCATTCATGGACACTCGGCATTTTCTGCACTTGCACACGAAGGAATGTTGGTGGGACGACTGATGGCATTGAAGACAGTTTTCACCGATCACTCGTTGTTCGGATTTGCTGATGCCTCAGCTGTTTTGACGAATAAGTGTCTGGAGATTTCGTTGGCCGATTGCAATCACTGCATCTGTGTGTCACACACTGGAAAGGAGAATACAGTCTTGAGGGCTAAAGTGAATCGGGAGAGAGTCTCGGTGATTCCAAATGCTGTGGACACTGCTTTATTCACTCCTGATATCACGAAGAGGAAAAACAATTGTATCACTATTGTCGTGGTGTCGAGGCTGGTGTATCGAAAGGGAGTGGATCTTCTGGCCCAGATCATCCCCGAGATATGCGCCAGGTACGAGAATGTTCAGTTCTTGATTGGAGGTGATGGTCCCAAACGCTGGCTCATCGAGGAGATAAGGGAGAGAAATTTACTCCAACATCGAGTTACGTTACTTGGGAGTTTGGAGCACTCTCAAGTGAGGCATGTCCTTAATAAAGGACATATCTTCTTGAATACTAGTTTGACGGAGGCGTACTGCATGGCTATTGTGGAAGCTGCTTCTTGTGGGTAAGTTTATTGGTTAACTTTGAGAGGAATTTAGCTGAGAGTAGGGAGACCTTGAGTATTTTATGCGTTGAGAGAAAGTCTGTTCTATCAAGAGAATTTTTTTTGAACCAACTATCATTTGGTTGTTATTTTTGAAGTAAACATGATTTCATAGGGAATACCAGTTATCTCTTCTTGAGATGCATTTGATTGCGAGAAATCGAACTTCTCTAGAATGGAATATAGGTATCGTAACGATCTTTCAACTTTGACAGGTTGGCTGTCAACATTTTCAGCGACTATTGAATGAATTTACGGCATGATATCCAATGGTATCCTCGGAATCGTAATTTTGATAAAATACACAATTTTTGAAAATTATTCAAAAAAATCAAAACGAGTACAGCTAACGCCTTCAACTGCGAACTCGGTCGAAGAGACATCCAAAGAATTCTTTAAAGCCATAATTCGGTGAATTCAGAACATTTTTTTTAGTTATGGTGATACAATCGATTTTTTTTTAATGCAAAACTTAAAAAATGTAATAGACGGATTCAATTTGAATTAATGTCGATGGATAGAGCTGAATAATACCTACATTTGAAAGAAAACATTCAATCCGAACAAACGTTTCTCCATTTCGAATACCTACACTGAGAGAAAAACACGTTGTCAAACAATTGCCAAAACAGAATTAGTTTGGTTTGAATTTGAAAGTCTCAAATATGAATAATTGTTGTGTTTTCAACAGCAACGAAATATTTGACTCAAGAGGCGGATAATTCACACCAGGCGGTGCCTTTTCAGGATGAAAATATTTCATATAGAGGAAAATTTTTCAACAAATATTTTATCCCTAAGTTACAAGATTGCTATCATAGCATTATTATTGTGTCAGTTAAGAGCTCATTGCTTGTCTATGATTATTAGAAAGCCGAAACGAAAAATTACTATCCCTTGTTTCGCATAAAACAAAGATTTTTCGGGAGCAAAATACGTATAGGAGTATTGAATAACGAAGGAGTAGTGCTAGAAATGACACTTCTTGCGTCTACAGAGAATGCAATTTTTTTTGAACTACTAAATCTATTTTTGCGACAATATTTATTCATTCTGGCGCACTCTCTGCATGTTTGACACCAAAAAATCCTTTTTTGATAATTTTCAAAAAACTATTTTCTTGGCACAAGTAAGACTTGGTTGAGAACTTTCTCGTTTTTCTCCCAGTAGTGTATGGTTAGCTAGAAATGAAATATTGTTCAGACGATGGAGTGAATGAATGAATTATCTGTTTTGTATAATCCATTAATCATAACGAAATTCATACATTTTGAAACATATTTTCACCGACAATATCTCCCTGGCAAATATCAGGTTTTTTTCTGTTTTTGCTTCTGAATGGAAGTATTGTAATCGTCCAACTTTGACATTCTCCAATTTTGTTGATTGACCACCGTCACCTTCCCAGTGGTCAATTCTAAGAAAATTGAGTAACCAAGTGGCTAAAGTAATTTTAAAAAATTTGAAATTTCATCAGGTTATAGGTCTTAACGAGAACTAATTCTGCGCAAAATTGCAGCCTGATCGATCAAATAGTTTTTAAGAAAAAGCGATTCGTTTATAAATCGTTTCCCCAAAATATCTTCAAAACTAGTGGACCGATTGCGATTTTTTTGCTTTCAAAATAATCACTTCGATGCCTTCTATCAGAATCAGTCAAAACATATACACCCGTGCACACAAAGTTTTCGAGATATTTCCGTTTTTTCATTTAAAAAAACCCTGCAATTACTCTAGTTAATACAAAAATCGAGATATCAACTTGAAATTTGGACAGAATCTTGTTCTCATCATAAGGACAGTGCATATTGAAGATGGGCTCAATCGTATCAGTAGTTTCGGTGATATTCGACTTTTTCTGAAAATTTTTTATTTGCAATTCTTCAAAACTACGCAACCGATTTCACTTAGTTTATTTCTAAAATATTCGTTGAGGAAATTTTTCTCTCCGTTAGAGTCACGTGTGACTAATTTATCTATCGTAATCCCGAAATTGACGTTTCCACCCTCATCACCTTTTATGTTTCGTGAAAGTAAATCCATCATAGATAATCTGATAGAAAATCGAAATTCTTGTTCACATCGCATGATTATTCAAAACAATTGGTCACTTATCAACACCATTGAAATATTATCATTCATCACCGCTCATGGGAACAAATTATTTATCGCCCTTCGTGGGCGGGAGTTATTTAACGACACCCACAGGTTCATTGTCGAATTCTAAGGTATGTCAACGCATTTCATACGTACGCATGCCAGCTTGAGTCTACTATCTAAATCCAGTTATCATTTAAAACAATTTGTCACTCGTCGGAAGCATCCAAAATATGTAGTTTCCCCCGTCACATATGGACTCTCGTGAGTCGTTTGCCACCCCTCGTCGATAGAAGCTATTCAACAGCTTTCGTGGGTTTATTGTCAAGTTCTAATTTATCTCAATGCATTTTGCACATGCATCATTATTTAGTTTATATCGTAATTGAACTTGACTTGACGGAAATAGTCGAGTCACAAATTACGTTGAAACGTGAAAACTACGCATCATTCATCTGGGAAAATTAACGTGGCAGTATCAACGAATTATGGATATTATCAGTGTAAATTAAAAGTGAAACCCATCAGCGTATTGAGAACAGTTATCAAAGACAATTATCTACATTCGTCAATAGCATCGGACATGAATATTTCACACAATTGACCTGCTCCAGCCTAATTTTCAGTACGCATTCGTCTCATAAACGAGTTCCAATTGAGCATTATCGATTAATCCCATTGGATATTCTGTATTGGGAGGCTACTGGTTATTCAATTTATCATATAAAATTGAAATTTAATTTGTTGCTGATATCAGAAATTACTTACGTCAGCCATTGCCATCTTCGTGAACAACATTTCACCTCAGAAGGCCATCAGTCATGTCCATCACAAATTTTTTAGTGGTGATCTTCTTCATCACGATTCTAACCGATGAAATTCAAAGTCGTCCAGAAATTGACTGGTTTGACAGCGTGGCTACGCGCCTACTGCACTCTCGTGATATCCACACAGCTGTGATTATACATAATCGTAATAATTCAGAAGTTTCTGATGCAGTAAGAGATGAGTTGTTTGGGAAAATTATGGGGACAGTGCCAAGTGTTATAGCTGAAGTAAAGGATGGATTGATTGAGTTGGAAGAAATGGATTTTGGTGTTGTGACAAACGAATTCACTTCTCTGTTATTCATCTTCTATGCAGACTATTCTGGAAATAATGAGGAAATATATGACGTGATGTATGCGATCAATGACTTAACAGATTTTGCTGTGAATTATATGCTCATCATATTGAGAACATCATCAAATTTGACTAGAGATATAGAAAGTATCCTGCAATATGCGTGGAACGAATCAATGTCGAACATCTTGATTGTTGAGAATCGTCTGGTGACAAACTCTAAAATGTTCGCTAAAGAATCTGCCGATAATTCACAGTTCCTTGGTTGCGGGAATTTACAATGTTACGGGGTGAATAGGAAAATCGTCGAAGACAACTCAGTCCAAATAATAATGCATCAGTTTAATTTTTTCACCAAAATATTCTATCACGAGAAATTTCAACCGGGCATGGAGTTATTCCCCAATTTTGCAGAAAATATGCATGGACATAAAATAAGGGTAAAAATTTGGAAGCGAGAGCCTCACTTGATTCAGGCCATGGCTCGAATTTTGAATTTCACTATTTCGACAGTAGTAGGGGTTAAAAACCATTTGTCATTCAAAGCTCGCGCTACGGTATATAAAGTCAGCTAGCTAGACATTTTTACTTTTGGGATGCTTACAGGAAGGGCTTCTCAATTATCCGCAACGAAATGCATAGTAATGAAGAACTTAGTTCTGGTTATGCCAAATGAGTATGTGTTCAACACGAACTTACTGAGCAACACTTTTGCGAGTGTTATTTTCATATTTACCGTCATTATAGTAATTTGGTTCGTAACTATTGTTCTGAAGTTTCAAGAAAAAACTTGGGAGGTCTTCAAAATTTTTAGCTTGATATTTTCCATTGGAATTTCTTGTAAGCCTTCGAAAAGTCACGAAAGGATCCTATTCATCTTCATCTTCATACTGGGGTTCATATACTCTAATGATATTTACGCTTCATTCACAAATTTTGGTATTGATCCTCTCGTAGAGAAACAGTATAAAACATTTGAACAAATCGATGATGCGGGCTTGCCAATAATTGTTGATCATAAACTCTTCATTGAGGAGTTTTACGCAGGGACAGTTGAAGCTAAATTGAATTTGAAAAAAAGAATTATATTCAAAGATATACCCTGTGTAAAGATGGCAGCGATGCATGGCAATGTTAGCTGTTTAATACTCCAGAATTCGGCAAAGTATGTTGAATATAAGGATCGTGAAACGAGTGGTCAAACTAGATTGAAAATTGCGAAGCCAATTTTTGTTTCTCTGCCTGAAGTATTCCTTTTCCGCTATGGTTTACCTGGCAAAAAAAAAATGAATGACATTATTGAAAGATGTCGCGAAACGGGTCTCCTTTTTCGGTGGTATACATCAAAGTACTTGAAAACAAGCTCCCAGAGTGACAAAACTGTTATTGCCAATCAGATGGAGAAAGAAACAAAGACTCAATTTCTAAGACAACTTATTGTGCTCAGTTTACTCGGGCAGTTACTTGCTATAATCGTTTTTCTTGGAGAACTGCTGGCTCATCGGTTCAGAAATTCACCCAAGGGAGAGATCAAACTCGATCTACGCGGCATTTTTAAAAGGAAAATAATCCGACGAGAATGGTATGCAATTAATTATTGTCTCAATTTGACTAGGTAGGAATTAATTAATGATTGTTGCTTCCATTACTTCAGGTGGATAAATATAGTTCTTCGCATTATTCATACCTGCAGGCTGAAAAAATAAAGTCGTGCTTAAAGGTTAAACTGAATCTGGTAGCTCTTTCAAAGGATAAATGAAACGACAAGAATGGTATGCGATCAATTGCTGCCTTAATTCTGTTATAGTGAAATTCTTATATGATTTTTACTTTCTATCATTTCAGTTGGAGAAAACTAGGCCTTCATATTATTCACTTTTGCAGTTTAAAAAATTCACAATTCTTGGGCCAAAGCTGAGAAGAGGGGGAGACTGTTTTACGAATTGAATTTTGAGTGTTGATGTCAAGCAGAGGGTGGGCGGAAAAATTCGACCAGGAAAAAATATCCCACACACGCAAAACATGCTAAAATCCACCCATTTTTAAAATTTTCCTTGGTCTATTTGTTCCGGAAATNACAAAGTTTTGCTCCAATTGTTCGCAGGCCCGGCGGAAGGAGAATTTGTCATGTGTGGTGGACGAGTTGTTGAAAAGGGGGAGGGGGTTGTAAGGATTAGATAGTGGTCAAATCGCGAGGAGACAAACGGTGATGGTAAAGTGATAAATAGTCAAACGGTCATGAGTCAAATGAGGAAAGAATAAAATCCGTCTAATTATAAAACAAAGATACCTGTTTATTTAATAATATGCATCATAGAAAAGAGTATTAATTATTTATCAACATGAATAATTGATAGACACTTCTTCAGTCTCTCAAATTATGGCAAATGTGGACATACGCTTGGCGCATTTTCAAGTACGGAGAGTTACACACGAAAATTTGAAAGATGACTCTGTGTCAGTCACGAGACTTAAAAAAAATTATTCATATTCGGGATAAGGGAATATGAATAATTTTTAATAATGGGTTCAGTATTTGATTGTTAAAAAAACAAGTGGATAATTGCATCCTTTGTAAATGAGTATCGTTATTGTTGCTAAAAATTGGCAATATGCTTCCGAATGGATTCTGTTTTTAAAATTTTTATCCTACTACTTCTTTTCTTCGTTTTTCCTGTTATAATACTGTTATTGATCACAATATCATTAAAAATTTTGACTCATTTTTCGCTTCTTTCTTTGTCTCATCCTGTATTCAAATCCTCATAAGCCCGAATCCGACTTTAGTCAGGGTTTAATCAAGGTTTAATTGTGATTTCAACTGAATATACTATAGTCAGGGTTCGGCCGAAGTTCAACTCGCGGTTGAACATACTTTAATCAGAGTTTAGTCGATGTTTAGCCGGCGTTTTACCCGGTTCTAATAGGATTTAATCGGAATTTTATTGTGATCCAAGAAAAATTTAGTTAGGGTGTAATTGGAGTTTAATCTAGATTTAATCATGGTTTAATCGAGGTTTAGTCGGTGTTTAATCTGGGGGCCTATTCTCGAAATATTTCCGTGCACGGAAGTGGCTTCGTAGACGAATTGCGTATAGGAATCATATAGGCGTTCCGGCAACGGAGTCGATTCCGCGCACAGAAATATTTCGAGAATAGGCCCCCTGGGTTTAATCAGACTTTAGCCGAGATTAAGTCGAAACCACGAATAAACATGGATAAGAGCGACCAACCAACATAATAATAGACGGATATGAGAGTTTAATAGAAATTACTTATGTAAAAAGCTCATAATGCTATTATGCGCCTCGATAAATAATAATGCTATTTTCACCATCTTTTCACGTCATCAAGAAAGCATCAGAAGAAACTTTTTGAGCCGTAATTTCAGTGATATGGCTGCTAATTTTTCCAGTTTATCATGAAAAAAATGAAAAAAAAAATCTCAAACAATATGCTGTAGCTCAACAATGAATTGTCCGATTTCCATCATATTCTGATAGAATCAAGAGGCTATCGATACAATTGTTTAAAGCCATGATTAATTCCATTTCGATAATTTGTGGACTGATCGTCGAAATATCGACTTTTGAAAAAATACCAATATTTAAAAAACTTGATGAATAATTCGACTTTAATTGGTGTCGATGAATAGAGTTTATTAAAGTCTATATCCATGGAAAAATTCATGCAATTCCATTGAGCCCCTATAAAGAAAATCGCGAAAAAAAATTGGAAAAACCTCCACACACATACATACATACATACACCCTCTAAAAATCGCATATACGGACTTTTTAGACCATATTTAGTTACCCTGATACAAAAATTTGAAAACTTAAATTTGAACGATTACAAAGCTTCCATTCGGAAGCAAAAATTCTCGGTTTTCTCATGTGTGGTGGACCACACACATCAGAATACCATGTGTGGTTTCTGCCACATACACCACACACCTTTCGCCGGGCCTGATTGTTCGCTAATAAATGGATGGAATTGAATCTTTTTTTTCAAATGTAGGTATTGTTGAGCCCTATCAATCTCCATTAATTAAAATTTAATTCATCGATTAGTTTTTGTCATTTTCGAATTTTTTCGAAAATTGGTTGCCCCACGATACGTAAAAAGAAACAATTCTGAATTGATTGAATGATGGTTTAAAAAATTTGTTTGGCTGTCATTTCGACAGCAATGATCGTTATTCTGATTTATCTGAAAATTTTCAAAAATTTTCTATTTTTTGAAAATCAGAATTTCGGGGATATTTTTGTGTATCATGCTTCAAATGAATTCAAAACGCATGATTCTGTTCAAAACTGTATAATTCCAAAACTGTGACAGACAATCCAATTTCGCCAACGCCATTCGAAAGCTGAATAATGTAGCTTAAAGTTTTAATGCTTTTTATGATTTTTCATGCATCACAATTTATCGAATCTCAATGATATTAAGCGCACGTCAGGCTTCGTAACAGAAAGGCCCCGTACGCGAGGGGTTAATAAAGTTTTGATGTACTAACAATCAGTGTAGACTCTACACTGTAGAGTCACGTATGCAAAATTTCTCTCGCAGTTCAAAAATTGACCTTTCCACCCTCATTACATGGAGGTCATCGTTTATTTTTCGAGAAAGTAAATCCATCATTCATAATCTGATAGAAAGTGTCGAAATTCTTGTCCAAATCCCGTGATTATTCATAACAATTTGTCACTCATCAAAACCTTTGAAATATTATTATTCATCACCGCTCATGGGAACAAATTATTTATCACCCTTCGTGGGCGGGAGTTATTCAACGACACCCACAGGTTCATTGTCGAATTCTAAGGTATGTCAACGCATTTCATACGTACGCATGCCAGCTTGAGTCTACTATCTAAATCCAGTTATCATTTAAAACAATTTGTCACTCGTCGGAAGCATCCAAAATATGTAGTTTCCCCCGTCACATATGGACTCTCGTGAGTCGTTTGCCACCCCTCGTCGATAGAAGCTATTCAACAGCTTTCGTGGGTTTATTGTCAAGTTCTAATTTATCTCAATGCATTTTGCACATGCATCATTATTTAGTTTATATCGTAATTGAACTTGACTTGACGGAAATAGTCGAGTCACAAATTACGTTGAAACGTGAAAACTACGTATCATTCATCTGGGAAAATTAACGTGGCAGTATCAACGAATTATGGATATTATCAGTGTAAATTAAAAGTGAAACCCATCAGCGTATTGAGAACAGTTATCAAAGACAATTATCTACATTCGTCAATAGCATCGGACATGAATATTTCACACAATTGACCTGCTCCAGCCTAATTTTCAGTACGCATTCGTCTCATAAACGAGTTCCAATTGAGCATTATCGATTAATCCCATTGGATATTCTGTATTGGGAGGCTACTGGTTATTCAATTTATCATATAAAATTGAAATTTAATTTATTGCTGATATCAGAAATTACTTACGTCAACCATTGCCATCTTCGTGAACAACATTTCACCTCAGAAGGCCATCAGTCATGTCCATCACAAATTTTTTAGTGGTGATCTTCTTCATCACGATTCTAACTGATGAAATTCAAAGTCGTCCAGAATTTGACTGGTTTGACAGCGTGGCTACGCGCCTACTGCACTCTAGTGATATCCACACAGCTGTGATTATACATAATCGTAATAATCCAGAAGTTTCTGATGCAGTAAGAGATGAGTTGTTTGGGAAAATTATGGGGACAGTGCCAAGTGTGATAGCTGAAGTAGAGGATGGATTTATTGAGTTGGAAGAAATGAATTTTGGTGTCGTGACAAAAGAATTCACTTCTCTGTTATTCATATTCTATGCAGACTATTCTGGAAATAATGAGGAAATATATGACGTGATGTATGCGATGAATGGCTTAGCAGATTTTGCTATGAATTATGTGCTCATCATATTGAGAACATCATCGAATTTGACTAGAGATATAGAAAGTATCCTGCAATATGCGTGGAACGAATCAATGTCGAACATCTTGATTGTCGAGAATCGTCTGGTGACAAACTCTAAAATGTTCGCTAAAGAATCTGCAGATAATTCGCAGTTCCTTGGTTGCGGGAATTTACAATGTAACAGGGTGAATAGCAAAATCGTCGAAGACAGCTCAGTCCAAATAATAATGCATCAGTTTAATTTTTTCACCAAAATATTCTATCACGAGAAATTTCAACCGGGCATGGAGTTATTCCCCAATTTTGCAGAAAATATGCATGGACATAAAATAAGGGTAAAAATTTTGAAGCGAGAGCCTCACTTGATTCAGGCCATGGCTCGAACTTTGAATTTCACTATTTCGACAGGAGTAGGGATTCAAAACAATTTCTCATTCGCAGCTCGCGGTACGGATTATAATTTAAGCTAGCTAGAAATTTTTACTTTTGCGTTGCTTGCAGGAGGGGGGGCTCCTCAATTATCCGCATCGACATACATAGTAACGAAGAACTTAGTTCTGGTTATGCCAAATGAGTATGAGTTCAACGTGAACTTACTGAGCAACACTTTTGCGAGTGGTATTTTCATATTTACCGTCATTATAGTAATTTGGTTCGTAACTATTGTTCTAAACTTTCAAGAAAAAACTTGGGAAGTCTTCAAAATTTTTAGCTTGATATTTTCCATTGGAATTCCTTGTAAGCCTTCGAAAAGTCACGAAAGGATCCTATTCATCGTCATCTTCATACTGGGGTTCATGTACTCTAATGATATTTACGCTTCATTCACAAATTTTGGTATTGATCCTCTCGTAGAGAAACAGTATAAAACATTTGAACAAATTGATGATGCGGGCTTGCCAATAATCGTTAGTGAGATACTCTTCATTAAGGAGTTTTACGCAGGAGCAGTTGAGGCTAAATTGAATTTGAAAAAAAGATTTATATTCAAAGATATGCGGTGTGTAAAGACGGCAGCGGTGTATGGCAATGTTAGCTGTTTAATGCTCCAAGATCGGGCAGAGGTTACTGAATATGATGATCGTAAAAAGAGTGGTCAACATAGATTGAAAATTGCGAAGCCAATTTTTGTTTCTCTGCCTGAAGTATTCTTGTTCCGTCCCGGTTTACCTGGCAGAAAAAAAATGAATGACATTATTGAAAGATGTCGCGAAACGGGTCTCCTTTTTCGGTGGTATACATCACAGTACTTGAAAACAAGCTCCCAGAGTGACAAAACTGTTATTGCCAATCAGATGGAGAAAGAAACAAAGACTCAATTTCTAAGACAACTTATTGTGCTCAGTTTACTCGGGCAGTTACTTGCTATAATCGTTTTTCTTGGAGAACTGCTGGCTCATCGGTTCAGAAATTCACCCAAGGGAAAGATCAAACTCGATCTACGCGGCATTTTTAAAAGGAAAATAATCCGACGAGAATGGTATGCAATTAATTATTGTCTCAATTTGACTAGGTAGGAATTAATTAATGATTGTTGCTTCCATTACTTCAGGTGGATAAATATAGTTCTTCGCATTATTCATACCTGCAGGCTGAAAAAATAAAGTCGTGCTTAAAGGTTAAACTGAATCTGGTAGCTCTTTCAAAGGATAAATGAAACGACAAGAATGGTATGCGATCAATTGCTGCCTTAATTCTGTTATAGTGAAATTCTTATATGATTTTTACTTTCTATCATTTCAGTTGGAGAAAACTAGGCCTTCATATTATTCACTTTTGCAGTTTAAAAAATTCACAATTCTTGGGCCAAAGCTGAGAAGAGGGGGAGACTGTTTTACGAATTGAATTTTGAGTGTTGATGTCAAGCAGAGGGTGGGCGGAAAAATTCGACCAGGAAAAAATATCCCACACACGCAAAACATGCTAAAATCCACCCATTTTTAAAATTTTCCTTGGTCTATTTGTTCCGGAAATCCAAGCAGAGATCTTTGTGGGCGTAGTTCAATGTTTTTTACATGCACATTATTTGCATTTTCGGGGCATTGACTAATTCGGATGGCTGGAAGGAAGGGGCAAAGTTTTAAATATTTTTTACCGTTCGTATTGCGTCCGAATGGAAGTTTTGTAATCGTTCTTATTTAAGTTTTGGATTTTTTATGTTATATCGACCCAGTATGATCTAAAAAGTCCGAAAATGCAATTTTTAAATCTCGTCCATACGTGTGGGTGTGTGTACGTATGTAACAAAGTTTTGCTCCAATTGTTCGCTAATGAATGGATGGAATTGAATCTTTTTTTTTTTTCAAATGTAGGTATTGTTGAGCCCTATCAATCCCCATTAATTAAAATTTAATTCAGCGATTAGTTTTTATCATTTTCGATTTTTTTCGAAAATTGGTTGCCCCACGATAAGTAAAAAGAAACAATTCTGAATTGATTGAATGATGGCTTAAAAAATTTGGCTATCATTTCGTCAGCAATGATCGTTATTTTGATTTATCTGAAAATTTTCAAAAATTTTGTATTTTTTGAAAATCAGAATTTCGGGAATATCTTTGTGTATCATGCTTCAAATGAATTCAAAACGCATGATTCTGTTCAAAACTGTATAATGCCAAAACTGTGACAGATAATCCAATTCCGCCAACGCCATTCGAAAGCTGAATAGTGTAGCTTCAAGTTTTAATGCTTTTCATGATTTTTCATGCATCACAATTTATCGAATCTCAGTGATATTCAGCGCACGTCAGGCTTCGTAACAGAAAGGCCCCGTACGCGAGGGGTTAATAAAGTTTTGATGTACTAACAATCAGTGTAGACTCTACACTGTAGAGTCACGTATGCAAAATTTTTCTCGCAGTCCAAAAATTGACATTTCCACCCTCAGTACATGGAGGTCATCGCTTATTTTTCGAGAAAGTAAATCCATCATTCATAATCTGATAGAAAGTGTCGAAATTCTTGTCCGAAATCCCGTGATTATCCATAACAATTTGTCACTCATCAAAACCTTTGAAATATTATCATTCATCACCGCTCATGGGAACAAATTATTTATCGCCCTTCGTGGGCGGGAGTTATTCAACGACAACCCACGGGTTCATTGTCGAATTCTAAGGTATGTCAACGCATTTCATACGTACGCATGTCAGCTTGAGTCTACTATCTAAATCCAGTTATCATTTAAAACAATTTGTCACTCGTCGGAAGCATCCAAAATATGTAGTTTCCCCCGTCACATATGGACTCTCGTGAGTCGTTCGCCACCCCTCGTCGATAGAAGCTATTCAACAGCTTTCATGGGTTTATTGTCAAGTTCTAATGTATCTCAATGCATTTTGCACATGCATCATTATTTAGTTTATCTCGTAATTCAACTTGACTTGACGGAAATTGTCGAGTCACGAATTACGTTGGAACGTGAAATCTACGACTAGAGATATAGAAAGTATCCTGCAATATGCGTGGAACGAATCAATGTCGAAAATTTTGGCAAAAGAAAGTCATATAGCGCGAGTGCTGATGGGTTAACGACACTGGTCAATAGCCAAGTGTCTGTTCAACGGTAAATCCGGATTAAACCTCGACTATACACTGATTAAACCTTGATTAAACCCGGACCGAAAACGAATTCGAGTCTTGAGAGGGTCTGAATATAGAATTCAGTAGTGAAGTGATAAAACGGTTTAAGTCGACTCCCACTTGAGTTTTTGACTAATATTTCCGAATCTAAGGGAGATAGCGAAATTTTCGTAATTACATTTGTTGTAGCTCTCAATCGGCTCTAGAAAAAAGGCTGTAATAAAAATTTCGCTATCTCCCTTAGATTCCGAGATATTCAGCGAAAACTGGTCAATAGTCAAAATTGACTTGTACCATTTTACCACTCCGCTACTGAATTATTACCAAAACGAAATAATACGCAGAATTTTGATGTCATTTCAATTGTTGATAGTATTATGACGTGCAAAAATAGAAGAAGAGAGTAGCGAAATAAGAATTTCAAAAAAGAAAACCCATTTGAAAGCAAATTGCTAATTTATTGGCAACAATTACTATACTCATTTATAAAAGAAATGCCATTGTCCACTTATTGAATGTGACTTCAAAATTACAATTGACTAAAGTCAAATTTATTTATACTAAATCTATTTATCATTAGAATTCTCTCATAAGTGGAGGTCTCACCAATTTGCGTGATTTATTGATATAAAGAAAATGTTCGTGATTGTGTACAATTTCATTAAAAAGTATCTCCCGCAGTTCAAAAAAAAACTTCCGAATCTTTCGCTTATAGTTCGCATTTCGCTCCACAAAATAAACTTTGTGAAACTTCCGTTTCTTCCTTAAGGCCCGGGTATAATATCTTTTGAACGATATCTCGATGTTCTTTTTCATCTTTCGTCATCTGAAATTGTCAATTAAGTCCTGCATCATGCAGAAGTTTTGAAAAATTATGAATGAATAATCGAAAAAAAGTAGAAAAACGTCTTAATTTTTTCAAAGAGCACTTTTAATTTATATTCAGAATAAGTTGAATGACAAGAAATTGAAAAATGTATCTGATTTCTGGTGACACATAGCGGCCTGTCACCCAATATCACGCAGGGGGAAGATTGATTTCATAAATCTTTTCCCACACTGCATAGGGACATTTATTACAGAAAAGGCTCTTTGATACAAGATGTAATATTTTGGAGAATTTTTTCATCACACTTTTATCACATAAAAATGGCAGATGACTACATACCACTGTTTTGAAAATTGAGATGCCTAGCTGTCACTTCCCATGAGGAGTTAGTGTTTTATTATCCACCATGGAAAATGACAGCTAATAGATCATTTGCCACAACGAATCAGATATTTGTAATTTCCACTTTTTTCAACTCATTCTGAATCTCAATGAAAAACGCTCTTTGAAAAAATTCAGAATTTTTTCTATTTTTTTTATCCTTCTGTCATAATTTTTGGGACTTTCTGCATGATGTACCACTCAATGGACAATTTCGGGTTACGAAAGATTAAAAAAATCCAGATAACATTCGAAAGATAGTACACCCGGTCCTTAAATGCAAAAATATTCATCAAAAAATTATTTCCATCTTAAATTCATTCAGCTCATTCCATCAGTTCACTGCTGAATCAAAATTACGTTTCTTTGAATTTGTTTTGAAGTACTACTGATTCATGACTTTTGTTGAAGACTGCAGGTTGTTTCTACCAAAGTAGGAGGTATCCCCGAAGTCTTGCCACCAGAATTGATTTACCTAGTTGAACCCACTGTCGATGCACTTCTGGAAGGATTAGAGAGAGCCATTGCCGACTATAAGAGGGGAAACATCATCTGTCCATTTGAGGTGCACGAGAAAATCGTCTCGTTTTACAACTGGTACGATGTCACGAGGAGGACTGAAATTGTCTACGATGCTGTCCAAAGGGAGGACCAGAAGACACTGGGCCACCAATTAGCCAGTTACTTGTCCAGTGGAGTACTCCCGTACTTACTTGTCGTATCTCTCTGTTACATTGTGCTGCAGTTTCTGGAGTTCTTCGTGCCTAGAAAGGTAATCAACTCCCATAATTGCAGCCCAATTTTCCCAATTAAAGATGTTTATTTGAAATCGCAAGCACTCGAAACATTTTTAATGCTTTCGAACGGAAATTTTATTATGGTTCTAATTCAAGTTTCTCATTTTTTGCGTTAGGGTAACTAAATACGGTCTAAAAAGTCTAAATATGCGATTTTCAGATGGCGTCTGTATGTATGTGTTTTTTTTAAATTTACTTATAAGGGATCTATCGAATTTCCGGAATTTTTTCATGAATATAAACTTGAATAAGCTCTATAAAGATGTTTATTTAAAATCGCGAGCACTCGACACATTTTTATTGCTTTCGAATGGAAATTTTGTTATGGCTCAAATTTAAGTTTCTAATATTTTGCGTTAGAGTAACGAAATATAGAATAAATATAAATAGAAATATGGAGTAATATGGAATGTGAAAAAAAAAGTCTGAATATGGATTTTTCAGATGGTGTCTGTATGTTATGTATTTCTTTAAATTCTTTTTTTTTCGAAACTTTCTTATAAGGGATTTAGAGAATTTCATGATTTTCTTCAAGAATATAGACTTTAATAATCTCCATATATTGACACCAATTAAAATTCAATTTTTCGGAAAGATTACAAAAAATTTATATTTTTCGATTTTTCAAGGATCACTCAAAAAATTGTCAACAAAATGGAATTAGTCATGGGCCAAAAACATGATAATACCCTCTTGATTCTATCAGAATATGATGGGGGTCGCACAATTCGTTGTTGAGTTACAGCACATTGTTTATGCGATTTAAACGAGAAAGTCGGATTGATGATTACTGAAAAAATCATTCATAATATCAATTAAATCAGGGCTTGAAAAGTATATTTCAATGCCTTCTTAATCATGTTGAAAAATGATGTTCCCGTATAATTTTTCTGCAAAAATATCTTCATCTCTCTTAGAATCAAAAATATGTTTCGAAAATTATTCGCCTATCTAACTGATTCCCCACCGGAATGAACAGAAAAAACTGATCCAAATAATTCATCTTTTCAGTATATTGATATTGCCAAAGACTACAATCATTCAAATTTCCACGTACAACCAGAGGAAGAAGAACCGAAGAGAAGAAAATAGTACAATTTTGAGAAGCGTTTTCTACGCAGGGCTGCCGAATGAAAGTAATCACTGTACCACAGGCGTCAAGCATATTTCGTAAACTTGCTTATCAATCATGCCATTTCAAGCCAACAGATAGGAGATTAAAAACTAATCACGAATCAGCCAACCTTAGATAGCAATTATATTATTTGAATGTGAGACGAGGAAAATTCTAGCGAAATTTTCATGTTTTTGTACATAAAACATTGTTATGTCTTCAAATATTATATCAGTAATAAAAACCGAGCAACGAGACAATACTAGCGGTCCAGGGAATGGGCATTCTTCAGTCGAATAAGCATAGATTTTCCGTATTGTCTTCGTTACCTGAGTAAAAGGAGTCAGCATTTAGTTTAGCAATTAAAATATTTATTTTTTCGACGTCTGGGAAAATCTAGGAGAGAATTTTATTGAAAATATTATTAGCTTTTTGTCGATTCCGAAATATTCAATAGGGAATATGAGTTTCCAAAATTCCACAAATTTCCATCAATTTTTTTTCACAACAATTTTCTAATTTCGATCATATATTAAAGAAATTAATGCTTACGAATTTTTGTATAAATAATTCCGACAAAATCAGTTGCATAATAATTTCAAAATTTATAAACTTTTCATCAAATTATTTTCTATTAAAATTTTTTTCGTAAAAAACTGAAAGAGAACACGTCAATTTTAGTTGAATTCCAAAGAGATCTCTCGCAGAATTTTTTTCACGCGGATCCTGTCCTTAATTGACATCACCTCATCGCAAATCTTTGCCAAAGAGTATTAATACTGGTGTATTTTATTTACAGAAATAATTTTCACAATGAAAAATAACGTAAAATAACCAGAGAATGTGCTTTGATATTGATGTTTGCATAAAAAAAAATTATGTCTATTGAATATTAATGGTAATATTGTTGAATTACTTTCCGATGAATCAAGTACAAAAGAAGAATAAATGTTTATCGCCGAAGAGTACAATTTCAGAGGTGAAGGTCTCTCCATTCAAGTCCATGATTGATCAACTTTTCTGCATAATAACTTTTCTCTTCTGTTTCAAGTACATAAAAAGTCTTCACTATTATGTGTTACTTCGAAATGGAGACATTTTTTTAGGATTTTTTACAGGGGGAAGCATAATTAATTATTCTTTGATTGGTTTGCTAAGGTCACAAAGTAATAATAATAAGAGTTTAATATTGCGGATTCATTGCCCTCTACCCATGTGGTCTACGAGGAAAAACGAAAATTGCATGTGCCTCAGAGAATAATAAAACTGTATTTACAATTAAACAATCAATTCATCAACTGTTATTTCCATTCCCTGCGTCAACTATAAGCGAAATAAAAGTGCACATGAAATGATAAATACTTGAAGAATACTTTCCCATTTTAATCAGTGCTAGATAGACCAATAGATGAAATTTAGAAATGAAAGTAATAAGAATCAGAAAATATGTTTATTTATTAGCCATAATGAGGATTGATTACAGTAGTGGAATTAATAAAAAGTGAATCATTTCGTCTGCACGTTTCGTGGTTTTATTGTACAATTCACATCTCATGATTCATAAACCTTTCAATCGAGAACCGATATCGGTTCTTCCCAACAATTCAAACAATTCTACAATTTCTTTCAAAGAAACGTGTTTTCTTCGCAAACATCCACAGCTGTTGTTAAAAATCAAATTTAGGAAAATCTTGAGGGATTTCATGATAGCTAAGATTTTACTTACTCACTTTTTAAGTCACGAGGAGTTCAATTGTTCTAAATACTTGAGCACAATTATCGCAATTAATCCAATACTGAATTTTTATGAAAGATTTCTTCTCCACTAAAGCTAGATAATCAAAGACGTTCATTTTCTCGAGGTTCTCCCCACTCAGTCATGCCATGGGGAATGGGAAAATCGTCTTTTAGTAAAAAAGTGAGCAACAAAAGTCTTCCGTGAGACCATCAAATGTTGATGATCCTAAAAATTGGATTGGGATGATAAATAGTAAAAAAAAATCCCAAAGGGCAATTGTTATGAAGAAAATGCCTTTCTTCCTGAGTAAAACCTCACATGCATGATTCCTATCATCGGTTAGTACAAGTCGGTGATACGTTTTTTCAACTAGACGACATTTTAGTTACAAATTTCCAATAATTCGTCTGAACTTGAGATAAATGTTGCAATTCAATTGATGATTTCAACTCATTGTCTCAACGCACATCTCCACAAATAATACAACAGAAGGAATGCAACTATTTTTGCAATCAATAGCTTAATGATATCAATTCAATAAATCTTCAATTTACAATAATTCGATTAAATTCTTTACGAATTTTCGATTTCAATAAATGAACTCGGCTCAACTCAAATCATTGTCTCAATAAGTTGAAATGTCTTCTAGTTGAAAAGACATGCATTCGCAGGAGTCAAGGTCCTCAAATAACTTGAAACAAAAATAATTTTCAATAACTTTGTTTTTACTTCTTGTTGTCTTGTATTTATCAAATTATCGTTTTCAATAATTGGATATCAGCGGAGTTTAGTATTTCTATTGCTGACACATTTACAGAATCTGATATTTCTCGACATCACGTCGATGTATATTCTGGTAGCCACTGCTTCACTTGAATGATAGGAGAGATTTTTTTTAGAAAAAAAACAATAGTTTAATTAATACGCAATTGCTAAGTATTCATGCAGTTGAATCATTTCAATGTTTCATCATTTCTTTAATATTCACATCTTTCGTATATACAAGTGTTTTCATAGTCCTGCATTATTTCAACTTAACATTCTGTAGAATCAAACTGACTTCTTCCATCGTATCAGCGTAGAATTGTTCGTCCAATATTTATGGATCATCATTTTTTCAACTTAAAAAAATATAAATAAATAACGAACCAATCTGATAAGTCGATCACCCCATTTGTCGTCAAACGATTTTCTTGCTAACAGTAAAACAGTTTGTTGGTTTTTACGTTCGATTTTTTAATGAGATTTGGCTGAACGTTCAAACACCTTCACCGTAATCACGATCTCCAACATTGATGCGGTCAGTTGCCGCAGTTACACTGAAGCCCAGAATTCTGCTATCAACTTTACACATCTTTCCTTTTTTTGGTTTCTTCGCCTTTCCCTGAAAAACAAATTTTAAATGAAAAACCAATGAAGGAAAATCCATCAATATTTTTTTTTCATGAAAAAAATTAATACAAGTTACATGACCAAAGTTGGTCATCCCTTATTCGGGGAAAATAATAAACAATCTACGTTTCTATTGAGTTTTAAGGTATATCTCAAGACAATAGCACTCTTAGTTTATTGCATTCTCATAAGTTAGTGGTGGTAAAACGGTTTGAGTCGACTTATCTCCCAATTGAGTTTTTGAGGAATATTTCCGAATCTAAGGGAAATATTCGTAATTACATTTGTTGTAGCTTTCAACCGGCTGTACAAAAAAGGTTATAACAAAAATTTAGCTATCTCTCTTAGATGCCGAGATATTCATTGAAAACTGGTCAATAGTCAAAATTGACTTGTACCGACATACCACTTCGCTAATGATTTGTTAAATAATTGTTTGAATCAAATAAAAAATTCTTTCACAAAATTTCCATTTTTTAGAGTTGAATATCGCAAACTATGTAATACAAAATTTTACAAAAAATTCACCGTATTCGGAATTTATCAATCTATCATGCATTAGTTTTTTAAAAACATAAAAGAACCGTTTTCTCACATTGACAGAAAAAATTAATTTAATCAAGAGAATTTCAATGAAACAACTATCATTTGCTTGTTAATTTTCAAATAAACATGATTTTATAGTGAATATCAGTAATCTCTTCTTGAGATATATTTGATTGAGAGAAATCGAACTACCTCAAAAAGAAATAATTGATATTTACCGTAAGATCTTATTTATTTGAAATTGACTCAAGTATATAATACTTGTTCCAAGAGCGGAAAATCTCAATAAAAATAATTTTTTCTATCAGTGCATAAGATGGAAAAATTTACTTCCGAAGGCCCAACCCACATTTGGCCTATCCTTCGTGTGTTTGACACGCACATTTCATTATTTATCATCTTCTAAAATGTGTACTACAGCTAGTTAGAATTTTTTTCAATAGCTATTATAAACATTATCTATAAAAAACATGGAAACAATCTTAAGAAAAACGTTTTCTAGGGATATACCTTAATAAACACAAAAAGGAATAACAAAAGAATTCACTTCTTCTCTTTCCAATTTTACCCAATAATTTTTTCTCCCTAAAAACTCCCCTCACCCCCCAAACAAATACCTTAACTTCCTGAAACTCCATAGGAGCATTAGGATTGACAGCAGGTGCAGGTTTACAAAGATCATCAGCCTCAGCCCTGGGCCTCTGTGCGGAGCGCAGTTTACTCCTCTTCTCCAAAAACTGTTTCGTAAATTCAGTAGTCTGTTTGCTATCCCCCAGGTACATCCTGACATACTCCTTAACCTCATAAGCCGACTCGATATCCTTCAGAAAACCAATAAACGTTGGGATATCAACTGACGGTTGCAGTCCGCAGAGTGCCCTGTAGCACCACTGTTGAAAGTCATCCGTCTTGGCAGTGTTATTATCAAAAAGCTTCTTAACAAGTTCCTCCTCCTTCTTGACCTTACCCTTAGCCACTTTGTTATTGTTCTGCTGTTGCTGAGGTGCACTGACATTCGTCTTGGTGGCGGATTGTTGAGTGACTTTAGTCGCAGATTGTGATTTGACAACAGGTGCAGGCTTGTTGGAGACGGGTTCATCCCAGAATCCACTGCCTGTCCAATTTTTTCCCCCCTTGTGATCAATCCCCGAGTTGGTGGATGGCGCCCAGTTGAGAGACTGCGATGCTGTCCCCCAGATACCAGCATTCTGCATGACAACAGCTGCCTCCTTCTGGCTAGCCTTCTCCTGGCGCTCCTTCTCCTGCTGTTTAACCTTGGCAATGCGCTCCTGCTCCTCCTGCTGTATCTGAGCAAGACTCTTCACCTGCGGCTGCTTCGTACTTGGTGCAGCCTTCTCCGCCCACTTGAACTGAAGGCGTTTCGACGAGTCAACAACAGCTGCCTCCTTGGCCGCCTCCACCGCCTTCTGCTGAGCAAGCTGATGCTGAATCTGCTGCTGAATACGCAAATCCTCAGCCTTCTTCTCACGCTCCAGTCTCTGAATCTCAGCCAGTGACGCATGAGTTGCCACTGGTGGGGCGTGCTGTGCCTGAGCCCAAGGAGCTTTACTGCGTTCCTGGAGCTTCTTCAGGGCTTCCACCTCACGACGCCTCTGCTCTGCCCTCCTCGCCACCTCCTCCGACTCCATCTTCTTGCGTGCCTCCTCTTCCCTCTTCAAACGCTCCTCCTCCTGTCTCCTCAGTTGCTCCTCCTCAAGCTTTCTTCGTCTGTCCTCCTCCTTCTTCACTTTCTCCTCCTGTCGTTTGGCCTCCTCTCGCTTCTTCTTCTCCTCCTCCTGCTTCTTTCGGTTGTTCTCCTCATCGAGTTTACGCTTCTCCTCGCGCTTTCGTTCCTCCTCTTTACGCTTTTTCTCCTCTCTCTTCTTCAGCTCCTCCTCCTGCTTACGTTTCTCGTCCTCTTTTCGCTTTTTCTCCTCTTCCCTGCGCCTCTTCTCCTCGTCCTTTCGCTTGGCCTCTTCCAACTGTCTCGCGTGGACCTCAGCCTCCATCTTTCTCTTCACTGTTTCGTCCTCCACTTGTCTCAGAATCTCCTCCTGCCTCCTCAATTCCTCCTTCTTCCTGTCCTCTTGTAATTTAATATTCTGCTCCTCTAGTATCTGTTGCTCAGTCTTCATTTCCTTAGCGTGTAAATCCCACTGAGAATTCGGCATTTGTCCTGGTGGCATTGGGGGCAGTTGTCCCACCTGTGCCAGCCAATTCTGGACATTAAATTGTGGATTGATCTGTGGGGGTGGCTGGGGCCAGATCGAGTCTATAGGATGTGCCTGGGGGTGTCCATTGGCATTGACCTGAAGCTGCCTAAGCAGTGATTTTATCGGATTATCCTCCTGTGGGGGCTGAGCTGGTGGTGCATTGATGGTAGATTGGGGTGGTGGTAAATTCTGTCCAGTGCCAATCTTCTGGATCAACTGCTGAATTTCATCGATAGGATGATCTGAGCCCGTTGGTGGCAAGTGATTCTCGCTCTGTGTTTTTACCTGTTGCATTTGATTAAAAAATTGCATAACAGGATGTGACGATGTTGGCCCAAGGGGATTGGCAAATGGATTCTGATTAATCGACAATTCACGTATCTCAGGATCCTGCATAACACACTGCATTATTAATTGATTCTGCTCGACAGCACTGAGTGTACCAAAGTGCTCGGACTGCGAGAGCTTTGTAAATGCTGAACTCTTCATTTGTCTCAGCACGTGGTGATTCTGGATAAATCGCATCTGTTGATAGATGAACAGTGGATCATCAATTGCAGGTTTGGGTAAGGCACTGCCAGGTAGTCCAGTTGGCACTGGGTTGGTAATTGGTGGAGGAATCCTTTGCTGGTCAACTCGTTTGAGGGGAGGAATTGGATGGCCAGGGACAAAAGGTACTCTGCCACACATTGTGATGAGATCACCGAGGGTTGCATATCTCTCGTCACACGGTCGTCTCACTAGTAAACCTGAGGTGAAGTAGCCAGCTCTGCACCATTCAGCCATTTCATTTGCCAGGAAGGGGCCCTGGACCTCACCCTGAGGATCTCGGTAGAACCATTTCTCTTGCGCTCCAGGTGTCAATGGCTGGTGATTCGTCACTGGGGGAATTGATGAGATGTCCTCTCTGTGGCTCTCTTCGTCAGCTGTTAGTTTAGCTACTAACATGTCCGCTTCAGCGTTCATTCTGTCGAGATCGTCGTCAGGCTTTGGGGGAGGCAGTAGTGGAGCAGCATTACGATCAGCTGGGGGGATGCTTGGTGGTTTGGATTTATTCGTGGCCATTGCAGGGGGTTCCTCAGGTCTTGAGTCGTTCTGGGGGGGCTTTGATGAACGTTCGATGAAGGATTTTGAGCGTTGAGGTCCCTGCACTTTATTAGTCTCAGTTTTCACCAAGTTTGCTGAGCTTGCTGACGTCTGGACCTTTCTCCCAGAGTCTGGTAAAACTGGATTTGCACTCAGAGCACTGGGATTGGTCGCTGATTTTGTCGGAGAAGCACTCCTTCGTTCTTGATTTATCGGTGTCTCCTTGTCGTCGAATGGATGAAGAGACTTTGGTCTCTCTCTCGTAGCAGTACTCGTCGAGTTACTGTGACGAATGACATTGTGCCCGTAGGAGCTCAACTTATTACCAGATTTAGTGCTTGTATTATTGTTACCCTCGGAGATACGTCGGTGTCTGCCCTCTCCAGTGATACCTTCCTCGTCCTCATCAGAGAATATTCCCCCGTGAAAAGCTCCAGATGCATCGAAACTTCCACCACTCTCACTGGGATTCTCAGTGGCCCATTCGGGCAGATTATCGTGATTATCGTGATGATTGGACTCCCAAGTGCGAGCAGTCCTCGGTGGATGATGATGAGAATCGTGGGATAATCTGTGACTTGTTCGAGTCTCCCAACGTCCACCACCTCTACCCTCATCACCGTCGTTCTCACCACGATCCATTCTCTCTCGTTCACCACCACCATCCCTCCAGTTACCCCTTGTCCATTTTTCGTTACGATTGTTGGAGGCCACTCTCCAGCCCTCCTCCTCGTCCCCAGTCACTCGATGTCGTCTCCAATTGCTCTCCATAAGTGAGCTACCACCGGCACCTCGACTCATCTCCTTTCTGGGGCTCGTTGAACCATTCCACTCGCCAGTGTCAGAGGCGCCGTTTCTCTCGGACCATCCTCGCTCACTCTGTGATCTATCGTACACCCTTCTACCTGGGTAGGGCTGTGAATCGAGTCTACTGCCGTCACCAGAGTCGTCGAAGCCGACAGGACCACGACTGAAGGAGTACATCCCTCCTCGGCCTGTTCTTCCACGTCCTCCACGATCGACACTGCCACCTCTACCACGACCACTCGTGTTACTCACACCACCGCTCCAAACTCGCTGCAACAATCAGTTGGAAATTTTCATGTCGTTGCAACGACTTTTTGCTTCTCAATAGAAGCTTTGTAAATTCGCTCAAATTTAAGTTTTCACATTCCAGTTTTTTTGTGTTGAGGGGATTGAATGAGGTTTAAGAAGTCCGAATATACGGTTTTTATATTGGGTCTATACACTGAGAAAACAAATTATTTTTGCCAAATATTCATTTACTTAAAGGGAGACGGAACCTCTTTGTCTACACCAAATCTTAGAATTGTGTTTTCTCCTACAACTATCAATTTCTATCTATGAAATTACTTTATCGACTCGATTATCGCATTGTTGAGTCAATGAAGTAGTTTAATGAGCACAACTCTAAAGATTCATATAAACGCAGGGGTTCCGTTTCCCCTTAAGGGAAGTATTTATTTTTTCAAAATCGTGTTTCGTCAATCGAGTCATTCCTGGACGAGTCTGACTGGTTTTCAATTATAACATTCTCACTTGCTCTAGAGGATGACTATGTTGCACATGACCTTGGATGAACTCCTCTAATGATTATTTATTTTTCATAAATTTATGATTTTCTAGAGGGAAGAATTTCGATCAATTTTTTAATGCTGATACTTATTGGGGGAGTTCACTCAAGATCATTGCCTGAAAATCATTCGACTGGAGAAATGCAAAATTGAAAAAATAAACACTTCTCTCAAGTAAGTGAATATTTGGCAAAAATAATGTTTTTCTCAATGTATATATGTGAGGGGTTTTTTCTTCATTTTTTTCGAAATGTTCTTAAAAGGGATCAATCGAATTTCATAAATTTTTTCATGAATACAGACTCTAATAAGATCTATTCATTGATACCAATTGAAATTCCATTTTTCATACAGATTGGAAAAAATTTATATTTTTCCAAAAATTGATTTTCCAAAAATGACTCAAGAAAACTGTCATCAAAATGGAATTAGTAATGGTTCACAAAATTGATAACAATACCCATTTGATTCTATCAGAATATGATGGGGGTCGCAAAATTCGTTGTTGAGTTAGAGCACATTGTTTGTGTAAGTTGAAACAGAAAATGGTTTTTTTCATGATTACTGAAAGAATTACCAGTAATAGCGATCAAATCAGGATTTAAAAAGTATATTTCCATGCCTTTTTAAAATTGGAAAATGGTGAGAACGGCATCATTGCTTTTCAAGTTACACAATGTCGTCATGAGCTTTTTATAGCAAAATCTCTATCTCTATTAAACGCAGGTACCAGTCTATTATGTTGAATACTTATTAATATTGATTCATGGTTCCGACTAACTTCTGACAGAGCCTGGGTTGAACGCTGACTAAATTCTGAATAAACCCTGATTAAATCGCGGCTATACACTGATAACACCTTAATTGATCCTTAATTAAACCCAGACTGAAAATGAATTCGAGTCTTAAGAGGGTTTGTAGAATTATTTGGTAGAACGAAATAATACGCAAACTTTTGATGACATTTCAAGTGATGACAGCACTATGATATGATAAAATAGAAGAACAGAATAGTGAAATAAGAATTTAAAAAAAGAGAACCCATTCGAAATCAAATTACTAATTTATTAGGAACAACAACTGTACTCATTTATTTTTAAAATGCAATTATCCACTTGTTCGTTACATTGAGGGATTTGTTCTCCAACAGAAGAATGTTGCCCGAATCAAAAATATGCTTTTCTATTGGACGTAGATCATGGAATTTTCCGCAAAATGCATAAAGTAAAAATTTCAGTAGTAATTTAAATAGTGGGCGAGGCAGAATGGTCCTTTCAGAATGATCAACTGACCTGACCCTAGGCTTATCACAAAGGGAAAGAATTCTAATTTTCATAGAAAAAAAATTATTATCAACATTTAAAAAAATGAAAGATGTGCATTAAAGACCTGGCAATAAAAATGCAATGCTGATTATATGATAAGTTAATTCTAGTTCTGCTAGATTCAACTGAACTCGAGGAGTCGCATTAATCTGCTAATTCTCTCTGTTAGTATTAAAAAAGATTCAATTTTTCCATAACCAATTTCATAGCAGAGGCTGTGAGTAAATCTGGCTGTACTTACGATCGCAAGTTACTTCGAGGGATAATTGACAGTGAACTATAAAATGAAAATTATTCAGTATTTCTAGAAGACAGCCAGGTGCTGGCACTAGGGTTCCAGAGTAAAATTATTTTTAGATCACAAGCCATGTATGACACACATCCCAATATAAGATACAACACAATCATTTTAAGTTGCTGGCAAAGCCTGTGATTGACTAACAAATAGCATCACATGTGTGAATTTGTCAGAGCACATGATTCTACGATTTTCGTTGGATAAGAGAGAGGAACGATAATTACCGTTTCATCCTCTGTCATTGGTATGAACGCCAGGGGTAGCTGGGTTTTCTCCACGTAGAGGGTCTGCAGGGTTGACAGTGCCTCGGGGGGCTTGCAATTACGATCGAATAGAGCTAGCATCTCCTCACGACCGTATCTATGCTCTGCCAACTGATACCGGGGGGTGATCAGGTTGGCTGTACCACCACCACCGCCACCGGAATTACAACTGTCTCCAGACAGATTGCGCAACCTAAAAAAATCCAGTATTGTTTACATGGGTAATATTTTTAAAGGGGTAAGACGGGGGAGAATCAACCTTTCGTCGATAAATAAATTTTTGGAATTTATCACAAATGAATGAAACAACTCTATATTAACCGAAAATTCATTCACAGGACTTTAGGGATAACGCATTCCGCCAATTAAAGATGTATGGACGTGGAGGAGATTGAGTGTCATTTATTGTTTCGTACAGACTGCAGTACAGATTTTGAAATTTTCCACACTGAGAGAAAAATTTCCTAATACGTAGACCATATTTACTTGAGAGAAGTAAATTATTTTCAATGGTTTAAATCTCAGAATGTTTGTGGTTCATGGAACTCAAATGAATTATTATTTATCACCATCGGTGCGCATTATATCATGAATATATTAAATATCGAAATAGTGGAATTGCATAACAAAAAAATTATGAAAACAATAAATACTTGACGATTGGTAATTCTTCTACGCGATTTGAGTGAGTTCATTTGCGACAAAATCATACTTGAGTATAAGAATATTTTAAAGCATGAGACCTTTCTCGGGCCACATGAGTTGAGATGTCTGATAGAATTGAGCGATTGAAGAAAAATTACTTGTCTCAAGAAAATATGTTTTAGATATTAGAAATTAGATATTAGAAATTTTTTTTTCTGTTGTAGCCCTCATTTCGCTCTGCAAAAAAGATCATTACGAAAATTTCATTATCTCCTTTAAATTCGGAGATATTCCTAAAAAACTCAGCTGAGACTTAAATTGATTAAAACCGTTTTACCGTTTCACTACTGAATTCATTTGTGAGAAATAATTTGTTTTGAAACAATTCTCTTCCGATCAATGAATTATATTAATTGCTTGAACTTTTGGAAACTTTTTTTTTGGCATGAGATGGAATTTTGAATATGCTCGCATTTATCGTCTAGAAAAAAATTATTCTTATGGCGAAAAATTAATTGTTAATTAACGATTTACGAGAAATGGTTGTGATCATCAAGAATTAGGATTTTTCAATTGTTTTATGAATTCCTCTCAAAAATAGTTTCTGCTTTTTTATTTTTGATATGTCTCTCAATGATTTAAATATAAAAGAATAAAGTTATTAGAATAGAATTCCATTAGGATCAGATTTCGAAATTTTTTCAAATGTCAGTTTCATTAATTCAAGCTATTCCAAATGAGTGAAAATTCCAGACGTATTAACATTGAAATTCCCCTTAAAAATTCAAAGTGAAGGATGTCTTGACGTTCTGCATGCCAATGTGGATTAAAATGTTAAATCATGACTCGCAAAGCATTAAAATCTCTTCCATCATCACGAACTATTTTCAATTGTCAATGTAAATATCCACTCAATAAATTAGAAAAGTTTTCCAAAATGTTCCGAATTAATATTCTCAAAACCTTTTCTGAATTTCAATAATTACATTTGAATTATCTCGTTGACCAATTGGAATAATTGAAATACCTCTAATTTTCTTCATCAAAATCAAATGTTGAATTTCAACAGCTACAGTTGAACCATCTCGTAAACTGTTTTCTTAACCCATTTGAAATTTCCTAGATGAATGAAAAACTAAAGTATGACATCTCCACCATTTCCACATGGCAATGTCTCCGGAAATTCTCCCCAATTTCCCCACCTCATGTCACTTCCATACATCCTCAAATCAATTAATCTCGAGAAAAGTTCATTCACCCCAGATTACAATACCTCCATGACTTAAATTCATTACTAACCATTCTGGACCAAACTTCATGGAATCCGTCATGCTGCACTCTCTTCATCAGCACAAAAAAGAAAAAAAATCAATTACCAAGTTGCAACCTAACGAACGAACGAAAGAATAAACATAATGCCATTTGTTTACGTGGGAATAAACCAACGTGACACAATTGCCCGATGAAACCACCTCGAGTAAACGCCGTTTGCCAATAATTGAACTCAACCGAACAGAATTTTCCCACAGAATGTGCACTCTCTGAACATTGTTCCCCCCCTCCAGAATGACCAGGTCTGGTAAACCCGGAACAGTTGACACAATATTCGTTAACATTCCCAACAGTGCCAGCAACAATTAGTCCTTTGCAAATGTAACAGTCGAGTACATGTGAGAACGCTATTAGATAAAGGAATGCGATGTGAACGCAACAGACGGTAGATGAAATTACAAATTCGTGGTCAAGGATTATTATTTTTACCGTTGAAACACGATGCAGCGATACTCAATGATCAATTCAATGGCAGTAAAATGAGTACGATATACAAGGGATGAGAGAATAAACGAGGGGTTTACTCGAGTGCGACATGATTTTTTTCAACGAAGGCCTGAATTGTGGCCCATGAGCAGAGGTGGCAATAATAACCAAACATTTTTCATTACCGTTTACCAATAGTTCCACGAATGTCTGAGGTATCAATCGTTGTTTATCAATGAGTTGTGATATTTTAACAATGACGTGTTGTATTAAATTGATTGATGTGAAATTTTTAAGTGGCTAAATACCTTATTTAACTCGGAAATTACTGAGTGAACAATACAACACACCAATATGGCCGATGAGATTTTTTTTAACAGATAAAGGCGCATGCGGGCTCCCCCTTGTACCTGAGTTTCCAAGAAGTGACACGAGATTTTAATATGAAGAGTGGCGCCACACTGTCCACTTCTCACTCCAACCCCTAGGTAAGACGTGAAATACTTCAATGTGATGTGGTAAATAAGACAAAAGTTTGAAATCATTGTTTATAGAATTGAATTGGGTTTATTTTGGGGAGGGTGGGGTAAAATGGATACTTTTCATTTTTTTTAATGAGCGCAATCCTTTGGTTGATGCCCTTTCGTTGTACCCTTTTTCTTGTGAGATTCAATATTCCTTTTTTGAATTAACTAGCTAGTTATAGCGAGCGGGCGCGAAGCGATTAATTTATACTATTTTATTTTTATCCATTTCCGTCTTCAGAATTGAATTAATTTAATTTAATCCATTCTTGTTCTTATTATATAGGGGAGGCATGTATGAAAAAATACAATAGAAAACCTAGCGATTTCGCTAGAAAATTCTGTTGGAATTCTATAGAAATTCTAGGGATTTCAATAGAATTTCTACGGGAATTGTATTAAAAAATTCAATTTGTTTTTTCGCTGATTCTATTGGATATTTGATAAGGGAAAGTCAGTAGATCTCAAATTTTTATCTGAATTATTTTAAATAGAAAACAGAGTTTAATTTTGCTCTTGAGCAAAATGAACTCAAAAAAAAAAGAATGAATGATGATGTTTGATTTTTCTAATAGAAAAAAACTCAAGAGCAAAATTCAAACAGAAATTTGGAATCTATTGACTAATTACGATTTTGTTTTCAATTTTTTTAATAGAAAAAATCTCATTTTGCTCTAGAGATTTTTCCCAAAGAAAATTGAAAAAATCGGGCCTCAGTGACGAAAAAAATATGAGATAATCTCAGATCTAGCTATTAATTCTAATCAACTTTGTTCGAAGTAAACAAAATATTAAGAAGGTAGAATTATTCTATTTTCCTTTGACGTAAATGACTTGGACAACTATGGTTCGTTTATTCATATTTCATAGAATGGTATTCAATTCTCTTTTGTTTCTTGCGCGGGCTTCATGAAAATTCGACGCAAAACGATTGTACTCATGAAAACCGCCTTATTTTCTTCATTCGTTGACAATATCCGCCATGTTCGAGTTCTTGTTTTCGATTTGAGATACTGCCCATGCTTTTTTAAAAATGCATAACTCAGAAACAAATTTATCAGTTGAACTCAGTCTAGGCTCATCGCAAAGAGTATGAACTCAGTAGTGAAACAGTAAAAAGGTTCAAGTCGATTTGGACTATTAGTCAGTTTTTAATGAATATCTCAGAATCTAAGGCAGATAGCAAAATTTTTGTCAGAACCTTTTTTGTAGCCCTCAATTCGCCCTACAAAAAATGTTATTACGAAAATTTTGCAATCTCCCTTAGATTGGGAGATAATCCTCGAAAACTCAGCTGAGAGCAAAATCGACTTGAATCGTTTTACCGCTTCACTACTGAACTGTGTTTTTCATTGAAAAAAAAATTCATTTCATCAACAATTCGATAAGTCATTAACATTTCAAAAAAAGTCACGTGTCCATTTCACCTCGCCCTCCCCTTCGAGTATTAAAATAGTGAATGCTGTTTTGAAGTACGAAAATTTATTCTTATAATCGACGCTTTGGGCACTAATTACAAAGATTGAGGAGTTGTGGATTTTATACGAAGTAATGAGGCTTCTTGACGATTATTCCATACTCAGCAACTGCTGGAGTGAGATCTTCCATCGTCAACGTATACCTACGATCTTTGCCCTTTGATTTTGTAGTTTGATTAGCTCCCCTGGTTTTGCAGTGCTGCAGAGCATCATTAGCTATTTCTGAGATGAATTTTTGAGCTGCTAGGGAGACTAATCGAACTCTGGAAGGGTAAATCGATTTTGATCAGTTGTGTAGCGAAGGGCTTGTCAGGGGGACTGCACGTAAGATTTTCTATTGAAAAAAATCAATAGAAAATCTAGCGAATTTGATAGAAAATTCTATTGGAATTCTATTGAAAAATTCTATTTGTTTTTGCGCTAATTCTATTGGATATTCGATAAGTAAAACTCAATAGAATTCGAATTTCTGTTCGAATTTTTCTCTTGAGATTTTTTCTATTAGAATTATTGGGCACAAATTTTCCAAGTTTTTTCCGCTGGTTTTTTTTTTGCATTACAGAATCCGAGTGGAAAAACTTAGGAAATTGATGCCCAATGATTTTTATAGAAAAAATCTCAAGAGAAAAAATCAAACAGAAATTCGAAATTTATTAACTTTTTCTTATCGAATATTCGATAGATTCAGTGCAAAAAACAAATCGAATTTTTTAATATAGAAATCCTATAGAAAATGCATAGAATTCCAAAAGCATTTTCTAGTGAATTTGCTAGGTTTTCCATTGAATTTTTTCATGCGGGGATTCGATTGGGGGGACTTACATTCGAGGATCTGTTGTGTTGAATCCTGCTGTGTGCAGGTAATATTCACTTATGGCATCAGGTACCTGGGGGAATGTAATTCCTGGTCATTTTAATGAGGAATTATTTTTGGGAATGACGGCAGAAGGGAAGAGGACTTACTGGTGGTGTGTAATCCTCCAATTGAACTAGGAAATCTGACAGTGGCTGGCCTGCACTCTTTGTCTCCTCATTAGGTGGAGTGGCACGTCCTAGATTGTCTGATGCCATTGTGAACTGTTTAATTCTTCAGCACATGAAAAAATTGAATATTAGTTACTTTGGGGGCTGATTTGAATAAGTGAATTTGATAGCCTAACCAACAATGTTTACGTTTGTGATACGCTGTTATTTAAGTTCCATGACAAAATTTATTGAACTTTTTCTTCGTCAGGTTGATAATACACGAGTGCTAATTATAATTTGATAATTTGTTGCTTAGAGTTTTCATTACCTTGGATATTTTGAATTTTTTGGATGAAACGATTGACGATGTTAGTGTCAACAAACTCGGTAATGTAGAAGCGGTCGTGCTCGTCGGTAAGAAAGGGAAATCACTAGTTCTACATAGTTATTTTGGAGAAACTCTGTCGGTAAATTTTCCCGGACTGGTTATTGGCGACACTGTTGGCGGCTTTTGATTCAAATAGATGACAATTCGGGAGCGCCATTTGAGGGAATGAAGTCTTCAATCGCGATAAGTTTTTCCTGTATGGAAGATATATCTTCGATGCATTGTGTGCCACTGACATAAATTGAGTAGTCAGAGAAATATTCCATTTACTGAGTTTATCGAAATACGCTTAGTGAAACGTAAAAGACCCTTGGTTTAGGTGTAATTTAATAGCGATTTTCTTGGCGCGATTTTTTTTCAACTAGTCTGGGTGTGTTTCTTCGAAAAGAATTTTTTTGGTTTGGATTTTGACGTGTATCTTGGGGACTGAAATAACCTCCAACCCCTCCCCCCCCCCCCCTTGCCAGATAGGGTTCAAGTGTTTTATCGAAATTTAAATTCCCAAGAAACACGTCGAAATTGAAAATAATAAAAGTCGTATTTGAAGGATTATTCATTATTTATGCTAAAAATTCCAAAATATGAGGAATATCTGTCCAATTCGTAGAAAACAATTGAGAGGCTACTGAGAAATTATCGCACCTGATAACTTCTCCATTGGGGTATTTATGGGCGTGATATGTTCTACAAAACTTCGTTTACTGCACTCTGATTAGTCGAAATCAGATTGCAAAAAGTAATCACTTTAACCCATAAGATCGATTATATATGTTTAAAAACAAATAATTAGTGCAAAAAAAAATTGTTATTGTTCCTTTGCCCCCCAAACGCTTAAAAAGTTGAAAAAAATTCAATGTCAGGGCCTCCAATTTTTGAGCTATAGAGGTTTTTCTTCAAAATTGAAAAAAAATGTGTGCAATAATAATTACGAATTAGTTTTTTGAAATTCAATTCCTACACAGCTAATTTCGTTTTTTGCGACTAAAGCAAACATTATTTTCTGAACAGATTGAATGAATCAAGTGAATAGTTTTTCCAAAAGGAGGTGAATGTCAATTTTTTTCGAATCAGAATAAAATAGGAGTTAATTCAAATATTTAAGAAATTTTTCAAGTACCAGTATTATT
Organism: Diachasma alloeum; assembly: GCF_001412515.2. Classification (NCBI taxonomy): domain Eukaryota; kingdom Metazoa; phylum Arthropoda; class Insecta; order Hymenoptera; family Braconidae; genus Diachasma; species Diachasma alloeum. The sequence continues at coordinate 48,395 of NW_021680510.1, forward strand.
ATAAGAGAAAAAAAACGAATGTTGGAGAATTTTTCTTGACATGTAAATGGCCAGACACCCATAATTTGTGCTGTGACTTTGTATATTCGGAAATTGCGACGGGCATCTACATGCCATAGATCTTCAATATTCTTCTTCATCATTTTCCTCGAGAAACCCTTTCCACAACTTACGGCTTCCTCCAAAAAGTCTTATGTAGAGTAAGAAGAATATACAATTTGAGGGCACCAACTAGTTATTGCGACGGATGGAGAATGAACCGTGACAGCGTTCAACAAAAAATGACTGTTGCGCATGATTCGCATTTCTTCCACCACCGCCCGTCATCGTACGAAAAATGTATACGCGACGTAAAACCCCGTCTATCAGCAGTACTTTACCTACCAACATGAATGAAGAATAATGAAGGGGCAAATACACGGCACACGCACTGAGAGAAAAAATTATTTCTGCCAAGGATTGATATTCTCGTCAGAAGATAATATTTTTTCAGAACGAATTTTTCCAGGACAGTCATTTTCAGAGAGTCCAAGTCTATCCTCAAAAATTACAGTGATGTTGAACAATCTGATTATTATGCTACATATGACCTTGACAAAATGTTCTCCGATATCTTCCGGATTTTACAAATTGGCGATTTTCTCAGGTAAAGAAAATTGGAATAATTCCAAATGTTAATAATTATTATTGGAGTTTCTTCGAGGTCATATGCAGAAGAATATTCTTATAGATCACCATAATTCTCACGCTTGGAACTGATTTCAGAGCACCTGGAAATGACTGGCCTGGAGAAATACGTTCCAAAAGAGATATTTTCTTCTACTAAGAGTATGAAAAAGATATCACCAATAACATTTTCTTGGAAGGAATAAATTTTTTTCTCAGTGTAAACCATTCGGAAAGTGCACACGCGAACACGCGAAACTGCCCGATATGGTCACTCGCATCGCGGCGCCGCGCCGTAATGTAAATTTCTTGGCCGATACGCTACCGCGTATCTCGATCTGAGCGCGCCGTTGCCACACACTGAGAGAAAAAATTATTCCCGCCAAGGATTGATATTCTCGTCAGAAGATAATATTTTTTCAGAACGAATTTTTCCAGGACAGTCATTTTCAGAGAGTCCAAGTCTATCCTCAAAAATTACAGTGATGTTGAACAATCTGATTATTATGCTACATATGACCTTGACAAAATGTTCTCCGATATCTTCCGGATTTTACAAATTGACGATTTTCTCAGGTGAAGAAAATTGGAATAATTCCAAATGTTAATAATTATTATTGGAGTTTCTTCGAGGTCATATGCAGAAGAATATTCTTATAGATCACCATAATTCTCACGCTTGGAACTGATTTCAGAGCACCTGGAAATGACTGGCCTGGAGAAATACGTTCCAAAAGAGATATTTTCTTCTACTAAGAGTATGAAAAAGATATCACCAATAACATTTTCTTGGAAGGAATAAATTTTTTTCTCAGTGCGAAGTCAAAAGAAAGGAGGTAGATACCTTCTTTGAGCGTTTTTTTACTTATAGACACGAAGTTGAGTGTGGGCAATGGAAGGGCAAAGAACCTCACTCTCTAATTTTTCTTGTTAACGTTATTTGAGAGCAATGTCCACTCGGGGTTAAAAATTCGTTTTTGTTTTTTGACTGATCTTGGTCAGATATATATTTGTACGACATAATGTACAGTCAATAAAATGTTTCAATATCAATATCTCTCGGGAATTTTTTCGAACACTATAGACAATTTTTAGTTGAAACAGCTGTTGTACAGTACCGCGATCAGTGGATTGGCGCCGCCCAATGGGGCAAGCTGGTGGGTTGATACATTGCATTGACACCGTACGTGAGGGCATAATTCACGTCGCAATTGGTTTCATGATTCAAGCCCCCACTGCTTCAATTCATGTCTTCTGAGAGTGTTGTGTAGTAGAAAGCCGCTAGTGACTTATAGATCGGAATCAAAACACAGACCTGCTGTAACAACTTATTCATTTATTATCATAGATTCATTGAGCGCGCATAGCATTTAGTTTATGAGACATTTTCCTAATCTGAAATTAGTTCATACATAATAACTATGTTTGGATATAACTGTGTCGCTGTACATTTCTTGCATTCTTGATATTATAATTTCAATAAAATTCAATTAAAATTACCAGAAAAAAGACGTAAAAATTACGTTTCGAAACGTAATCTGGGAGCGAAGTAAAATTCAATAAAAAGTGTCAATCGTCACGTAAATTCTACGATCTGACGCCTCACGGCTAGCCATGAATCACCGTGAAGGGGAGATTTTAACAACACGTTCCGTAATATTTCCGGAACTTTTCGTAAAAATTCTTAAACATCCAAGAATTTTCATGTTCTGAGGCATAATAAGTCTTGAAGTTTCTGTTAGATTTTACAACTTCCAGAAAAATTACGTGACTTTTTCGTATTTTTTCGGTGACAGACCCGAAAATTTACTGAACGTTTCAGATTTATTCTCGTATATTCCTATAGAAATTCACTGAAAACTATTCTCGCTTGCGGATTACGTGAAATGTTCCGTAATTTTTCTTGAATATTTCTCTCCGTGTAGGGGAGAGTGGGACAAAGTGGAATATTTGCGATCCACTTTAGTTTTTGATATTTCTTTCATAATTAGAGGTATTGGGATTTCGAGAAGATGAAAAATGTTCGACTTTGTCCTACCTTCCTCTTTATAATAAATCGGACTTTACTCTTGTAGGGAGAGACGCAAGAAAGAAAACAATGTGACAGTAAATTTCACAATGTTTTTAAAATTTTCTAGATTCAGACGATAGAAGTTACCCGCCGTGAAATGTATCGGATAATTAGTTTTTGTTAGAATGAGTAGAACCTTTCTACGCTCAGACGTTGGTAATTGATACCACGGGCAGCTATAAATATAATGGAATAATGATTCAGTTTTTGTCTTTATGACATCACCTCCCAAAGAATATAAGAATATTTGACCATAAAGAAATATTGTTATACTTCCAAATATTACCAAATATCCGAGTCCTTTATTTTCATTCCATGTTGTTAATACAATCATCACTAAAAAATAGAAACCATTTGGTTATCTATTAAATCAGTACATACTTTAGAATAGTTTTCATACTACTTCTCACAATTCCTTGCCTGGGAATTTATATGTCGTATAGGGGAAGGGCGGGTACTGCCGATCACTGAAGGGAGATTCCTCATAATATTCCCCAAACTTAAAGAAAGAAAAACAATGTGACAGTAAATTTCAATTGTTTACAATCCATTTTTTTATAAAATAGTCATTTTACCCGAGATTAGTCTCAGAGTCGGGTAATACCGGGCAATACCGGTCATGAGTAAAAAACAATCAGAGGACAGCGAGCATGTGATGGTGAGTATGCGATTGGAGTTTTTCTGCTTAGGTGTGTATACATCCCTTTTTGCCATCAACAAATTCATAGCGGCCTTCCGAATGTTTACATCTTGGCTGTTTGATGGGTTCTTATTGGCTAAATAAAATCGATTGAGTAGTCTAAGATATATCGAATGAGATACATTTGCATGCAAAGTTCAATATCTCTGGAATTAAGTATCCAATTTAACTCTTACGCATTCGGCCCATCAATACGAATCGCTTGAAAGATGAAAGGAAACTTTATGTCAAATTTTAAGTTAATATCTTCATTATTTTGGGAGTTGGAGTGCGTACAAGGATTTTGAGTGAAAAACAGAAAAATATGAGGTTGCAGCCCGAGCCGAAGGCGAGGGTTGCAATCATGTGAGCTAGAAAAGTTTTGTTGGGCCAAGTGACGAATAATATTTTTGTCAGAACGGCCGTAGACAGCGATTTACGAACGCGCAGCGGGACACTTCATGTCCGTCAACGGCTTCGCCTCAGTCTGCAATCCGAGTACAATGCAGTTTTTTCAACACACTGTCCGTGAAACGTTGTTGTACGGACCCTTCGTGTCCGTCAATAGTATATTTCGTCATTAGGCCGAAAAAAACTTTTCTGGCGAATATGAGGTTTGCAGCCGAAGGCGAGGGCTGCAATCATATTCGTCAGAAAAGTTTTTTTGGCCGTATGACGAACTAGTATTTTTCCGGCCTGTTGCGATGGGGTTTTTTACTCGTGTGGCGTTGGCCTCCGATCCGTAGGCGAGGACTGGCCAACCACACGAGTAAAAAAACCCCATCGCAACAGCTCAGGAACAATATTTTTCTGTAGTGATTTTCAAGTTTTCGAGTTTGGGAAGTATGTAATACCAATTCCCAGACGAGAAATCGTGAGAAGCAGTACAGAAAAATATTTTTTGTCATGACGGCCGTAGGCAGAGATTCACGGACGCGGAACGAAGCGGAGCGTCACTGAAACGCTGCCTTACGGCCGGAATGACAAAAAAGCCGTTTATGGACATAAAGTGTCGATAAATGGACGCTTTGCGGACAGTTCGACGCAAATAGCTAATTACGTACAGCCGATGGTAGCCGAATGTTTTATATGTATAGCCGATCGTGACCGATGGACATATTGTGCTCTCGTAGCGTCCAGACAGCTGGGGGAAAAGAGCGCCGCAGAACCATCGTGTCAGTGAAGTGATTCACTCTCAATGGCCGATCAGCTGACCAGCCGTGGGCATCTAAAAAGAAAACTTCTTTGTTATTTCCTTAATTCGAGGAGAATGGCCAGATATGTATCTCCGACAGTGATCAAGAAACAGATTCAGACGACCTTTGGTGTTTGTTACTTTTTAAAGACAGAATGTAACTCTTAAAATACAGAATAATAGGGAGCGAAGTTAGCTGAGACCGTTGTCAAAGATTTTTCTTATATATAATAATTCAGAAAAAATATATAAACGTTTCAAGATTTAGCTGAATTCACTAAAGTGATCTGTGTCAGAATTTCGCCAGCAATAGACGTTTAACATTTATTCGAATATTTTGAAAATTATATTAATCATTAATATTTCATTTTTCAACATTTGATGAAACCATTGAAACACTAAATCAATAATCAACTAATGAATTTGTCGTTCATGACACAAAATTGGAGCTGTATTTTCACAAATTATTCTGTAATTTGCATTTTGTTTGTTGAAAAAAAAATCGGGTTGAAATAAAAATTTCCTTTTTCAATTCCCTCGTTCGTCTTGATGTGTTTTTTTTATACTGTTTTTTTCAGTGGGGGGATTGTATCTCTCCCCGCTAGCCGCACCGCCGGGAAGCTTCACCCCCCTTGGACCCCCTTCTGCACAAGATAACCAATCTGGTGCATTATGTCCTTAGGCGTAGTGATTGTCAAGGTTCTGAGTTTAGGAAGTATGTTTACCAATTCCGCGAGAAAAAGGAATCGTGAGAAGCAGTACATAAAAATACAATTACTCACGAGCACTACTTGTGAAACATAAATTGTTCATTAAATGACACATAACAACAAAATTGTATGTGTCTTCCACGTGCCAACACAGCCGCAGAAGGCAATTATGTCGTCTTATGAATTCATCAATTGGTGAAGTTTTTCGGTCATACGAATGGGAGAGTTCCTCGACATTCAGATTTAATATATCCAATTGACCACTTAGATAACTGATAATTTGATAGTAGCAGGCATCATTTCCACTTACACACAACTGCATGGTACCAAGTTGGATAGTTTGCACAGCATATATTGAGTTTATACTTATAGGAAGATTTGACCTCCAACAACCAGCTCCGAACACCACATATTGTGTAGTCAAATTTCTACTGCTCATTCGGAAGTTTAGCATAACTTTGTGAAGTACAAATAACACTGAAATGAACAATGAACCACCGAGTAGAAGAATAAAAGCTGCTGTGCCGATCAATGAAGTTTTTTCCATAATTTTGCGAGATTTAGGATTAATGGTAGTTGACCAATCGTAGGCAGCAGAAACTATGATGGATTCAATGTTTCTCCAATAAATTCTTGGAAGTGTTATCTTCACTATTCCGAGCAACGCACTCAAAACAAAGACAATTGATTCTAATGTAGTATCGATATTACCACAATTGCTGAGCATATCATGCGCAAGCATGGCTGCCATCGAAATCTGCAAGAATCCATGATTGAATAACTCTGATATTAATTGCACAATAACTCGATTCAGCATCCGTGGAAAACAATTTTGCTTGCCCATTATCAATTCCGTAGGCTAAACGCTGAGGTATTTAACTGTAGGTCTGCGTACGAGACGAGACAAGATGAGACTTTGGAGAGTATCGCCTCGGTCTCAAAAAATATAAAAATTTTGAGTATCGTCTCGGCCTTGTCTCATGAGTATGAAAATCGACAAATAGGAGAATGTTCATAAATCGAGGAAAATAATAAGAAGGCTTGCCCGAACTTGCGAGGAAAATAATAGGAAGGCTTATCGAACATTGCGAGAGTAAAACACCGCAGGGGTGATGACCTTGCAAGGATTATACTGCACTAAAGTCATCCCTCGCGGGACTTGAACGTTGCCAGGGTCATCATGTGTGGGTCAAATGGTCACAAGGGTCAAGCCACAGAGGCAGGCAGAACAATCACTAGAACCAAACGGGAGAGCCTTCTGATTATGTCGCTTAATTCATGATTGTTCAACCCTTATGATTATTCTGCTGTCTTTCCCGGTTGACCCGGGTAGTCGGTTCATCCGTCAGATTGGCCTCCCTCTCCTGTTTGAACCTTACAAGTTATGATCCTTATGTCGTTTGACCCTTTCATGGCATGACCCGGACGATGTTCCACTCCCACAAGGTTTGACCCTGGCGATGTTTGAACCCTCGCAATGCCTCGGCCTGCCCCTTGTCAGGTATAATACTTGCGTTTGTCTCTCATGAGTATCCTAAACTAGTCTCAGTATCGTGCGCAGTCCTACTCAACTAGAATAGAATTATTTTTCAAGTGGTAACTAGCCCTCATCGTCACCCGAGATCCACGACGGAGACGTTGCCGGCATAGAATCCCGACAGAATAAAAATCAAATAGTTTGAGAAACTGTATTAAATTTCTGTTGCGAAGACAAACTGTCTTCACTTCAAAAGCCCACAAACGAAATTACAACATAATCTTTCAACAAAAAAAGGCTATCATAATTTTTGCTGATCATCAACACATGTCCATCCGAAGAACTCTGCCTGATTTTTTTACATGATGCTGGAACATTCATGGAATAGTCAGTGAGAAATCTTGCGGAACCTCAAATTTCATAAGATTTTTTTTGCTCGTGTACGGGCAATTTCATCAATATCAATTTTTCAAGCAAAATTTATTTTTTCACTAGATTGAATGAATCAAGTGGACAGTTTTTCCAAAAGGTGGTGAGCGTCAATTTTTTTTGAATCAGAATAAAATTAATTTGAACATTTCAGAAATTTTTCATGTACCAGTATTATTATAAGAGAAAAGAAACGAATTTTGGAGAATTTTTCCTGACATGTAAATGGCCAGACACCCATAATTTGTGCTGCGACTTTGTATATTCGGAAATTGCGACGGGCATCTATATGCCATAGATCTTCGATATTCCTCTTTATCATTTTCCTCGAGGAAGCCTTTCCACAACTTGTGATTTCCTTTAGAAAGTCTTACGTAGAGTAAAAAGAATATACGATTTTGAGCACCAATGAGTTACTGCAACGGATGGAGAATGACCGCGAAAGCGTTCAACGACAAGTGACTGCTGCGCATGATTCGCGTTTCTTCCACCACCACTTGTCATCGTATGAAAAATGTATACGCGACGTAAACCCTGTCTATCAGCACTACTTTACCTATGGACATGAAATGAGCAATAATGAAGGGGCAAATGCGCGGCACACGAAGTCAAAATAAAGGAGGTATTACCTTCTTCTTTGAGCGATTTCATACTTATAGACACGAGGTTCAGTGTGGGCAATGGAAGGGCTAACAAAACCTCTCTCTCCATGAACGCTTCCCCGAGCCCTCCACGGTGTTCTTACTGTAAGTCACACTAAGAAAAAAAATTTTTTTGCCAAATATTCATTTACTTGAGAGAAGCTTTTATTTTTTCAAAATCGTATTTCTCCAATCGAGTCATTCTCAGACGAGCCTCATTAGATTTCAATTATCATAATCATGTTGCTCTAGAGGATGACTATGTTGCACATGATCTTGGATGAACTGTGATTATTCATTTTTCCTAAATTTCTTATTTTCTACAGAAAAGAATTGCGATTAATTTTTTAATGTTTATAATTACTGAGGGAGTTCATTCAACGTCATAACCAACATGATCATCATCTAGGGCAATTTAAGGTTCCCGGACAAAATTCTTTGGGAAAAAATATTTGAGAAAAAATTCTTTGGAAAAAATTCCCCCGGAAAAGATTCCTTCGGAAATAATTTTGTCATACAATATTTCCTCCTGTAAAAATGCCTCATGCAATAATTCTTTCCCAAAACCATGGGATAAACTTGTTTTGGACAGCATAATCTCTCCGAAAATCCCATAGTTAACTAAAAAAATATTTAACCAATATAAAAAAAAAATATTTCCATCATTTTTTTTCTCAAATTTTTTTTTCCAAAGTAATTATTTGCCAAGTAATTTTTCCCAAAATAATTAGTTCTGAAGGAATTTTTTTCAAGGAATTTTTTCCAAAGGAATTTTAGGCGGACACCGCAATTTAATTGTCATAATTGAACTCTAATAAGAATTTTCTGGAAATGACTTGACTGGTAGTGGAAAAATACGGTAGTGGAAAAATAAATACTTTTCTCAAGTAAATGGATATTGAGCAAAAATAATTTTCTTTCTCATTGCAGTTGAAATTTCTGAGCAATACCAAACCCGAATCAAGTATAATTGTGATGAGAAATGAATGGTCCGTTATTTCGATGACTTTCATTGAAGTGAAAGGAATACATGTGGACACAAAACTTGATATATAATGACCCCCTGAAGTTGGAAAGCCAGGATCATAATTAGGGAGGTTTGAGAAGCGGTTAATAATGTGTTTTTTGTACTGAAAAAATTTTTTCCCTCAATTACGTTCTTCAAACATCGCATCTGACGCTTTAGGGTTAAAATTATGATTGTTTGACTCAAGCTGCATTATCCACTTTACGTGTTATGTTTATACTAACATTGTTAACAATTACGTGTTATGTTTATACCAACAGAAAACTTTCCTAGCTACCATAAATTCCGTGGGAATAGGACAGCATATATTGGGAGTCACTGAATCCACGTGGGTCAAAACGTTTCACTGGAAAATGACACCAATTTATGTGATCTTCCAATCAGGTCGAATCATAATTATGTATACTCATTGAGAGAAGATCCGCCAGTGAGAATGTCGACTAAACCTGATTGATCTGTACCTGATCATGAGCTGATTCTCACACTGATGATTGACTAACTGTGTTGCAAATGAAAGTACTTGACTCAATCAACCATCTACCTGACAACTCATTCTTGAGTGACCCACGTGCCTGAATCGATTCTGATCAGGTGGAGCGATTTTAATGAGGCGAAATTCATCAGATGTGAATTAATGATGATGTGTGTCATAATGATGTGTTATGTAATACATAAATGCAGAAACAATACATTTCCGGAATGAGCGACAGTTTACAACAAATTACCTGGGTAGCGCGCGGCTCCGGCGATCGTCCAAGCTGTAAGCAACGTCGGTTCTAGGTGAATTCATCCCGGACTACTCATCCCAAACCAATTTATCCCGGACAACTCACCCCAAACAAATTCATCCCAAAACAAATCAACCCCACGACAATTTCATTCCAAACATCAAATTCCAATGGAATTTCTCACGATCAGAACAATAATTCAGGGAGAGTAAAACATTAACTTTATTTTCACAGAAAAAGGCACCGAGCACAACATCAAAATCTATCAGATACTTCACGATTCCCTCCTAGTATTGTTTACACAATCGGTCAACGGATTAACAGGAAACATTGCAAAAAAACGGTCAAATCATTCTTATCCATCTCAGCTAACATTCGCCAGATCGGCCACACGTAATAGGCCACAGCATCGATTTACAAAATCCGTACAAAACTTGAAAATTAATTCGATAAGACACGCGCTTCAACCAAGCGTATTCTTCATCCAAACAGTAATAATAAAAAAATGGGATGAAATAGTTTGGGATGAATTGTCATGGGATGAATTTGTGGGATGAATTAACCGGATACCAGCAGCGTCTAGTCTGGTTCGTACTTGGATGGGTGTCCCCTTAAGTTGTCGGACTCAAGTTAGTGCGACACTGTTAAAATTTTATGGCTGCTGTTTTCAGTACACTTCTTCATTTTATAAAAATGAATATACCTGAGTGAAAATTCAAATCAGCCTGGCATAAGGGACTGATCAGTAAAAACTGGTTTCGATCAGTTTTGGATCAGATTTGTAACGCTTGTTTGGATCCATGCCTGATTCGAATTTCAGAATCCGGTTTATTTGTTCAGTACTAGATCCGAACTCCCTGACCAGTACACGATCAAATCCGTCTGGTCTAGGGATGTGAAATGACCGTCATTTTTTAATTCGGTCAGGTCAGGCAAAATTGACCGTTTTCTGACCATTTTCTGACACCGAGATAATTCCTCATGCAAAATGACCGTTATGAACAACCAGCGTCAAAAATTTAAGAAAATGACCAAAATTCCTCTATATAGATGCAATTTGACGGTCATTTTTTTTTGGTAATTTTTTAGTTCAGATTTTTGGTTATTTTATTTCATTAGTTAGGAATTGAATCGCATTTCATAATTTAAAGTTAACGTCTGTTGGAACGAATTACAAAACAATCATAAATTCGATACTCGAGATCACTCATGATAAACTCATGAACTTAATAAAGGTCAACAAAATTAATTAAATAGTTGTCTCTGTATATATTGTTTTTGGTCAAAAACTTCATATTAAATTAGGAGGATGCTGGATGAGGCTCGTCTTCAGTCCTTCTCTCCTTAATTCTCATAATTGCCACCGGCTCCCTCATCTAGCTCGCTCAGCTCTTCATCTGAATTGCTTGCTGAACGAATTTAGTTATCTAGTGTCGCATAGACCCCTAGTGGCGACGTAGGGTCCCTGTGATCGCCAGCAACCTTGCCGACACCGAGTAACCGAATAAAAATTTCTGTGTCATCTATATAGATGAGAATTGACCGCCGGAATTGAATTGGTCGTTTTTCGAATTCCTGACCGAATCGTTAGATTTATGGACATGGTAATTATCCGTCATGACCGCGGTAATTTACCGTCATTTGACCGGTCATTTTTGTCACTCACATTCCTAGTCTGGTCAATATATGATCCAAGCTCGATCCGAATGTCAGGATGCAATCTGTCTTTCCAGTGCCTGATCAATTGTTCACCATTGGCCCTCATCATTCATAAATTTGCTAACATGCAATGAATACAAGATTTGGAATTATCATGAAGTCGAAGGAAAAACCGACGCCGGTGGCCGAGTTGGATAGACGTAAGTCTAGTGTACGAAAGGTTGTGAGTTTGATTCTCCGTGGAACCGAATTTTTCAACGGAAGGCTCCCGCGAGCGAGAGGTTGCTCATAGAGTAACCGCCTGTATCGGCATGGATTTCCTGTGGTTTCCCATGCTACTTCTATGTTTTATAGGAGTGCGAATGCGGTACAATGTAGAGTCCATACACTGAGAAAAAAAATTTCTAATATCTGAAACATATTTTCTCGAGAGAAGTAAATTATTTTCAGTGGCTTAAATCTCAGAATGTGTGCACTTCACGGAACTCGAATAAATTTTCATTCATCATTATCGTTCCGCGTTACGTCATGAATATTTTACATATTGCAATATTGGAAGTGAATAACGAAAAAATCATGAAAACAATAAAGACTAGAAGATTGACGATTCTTCTACGCGATTTGAGTAAGTTCATTTGCGACAAAATCATACTTGAGTACAAGAATATTTTAAAGCATGAGGTCTTTCTCGGGTCATGTGAGTTGGGATGCCTGAGAGAATTAAGCAATTGAAGGAAATTTACTTGTCTCAAGAAAATATGTTTCAGATATTAGAAATTTTTTTTCTCAGTGTAGCCGCATGCGTAGGGTTGGATAGAGTGCCGAAATGAGACTCGAAAAGAGGACTCAAAAGGCCATAAAAAAAGTCGAAGGAATTAGTTTTTCAATGTTAACTATCAACAAGAAATTGTGAATAATGAAATTCCATAGTAAGTAACAGCAATAACCGCTGTTGAGGGAATTTAGATAGATCTATTGATAGAAATTGGTAAATTAAATTTGTACAGATACACCTCGAGCTTCAAAATTAGGGGGAATTTTCCTCAAGCTTCCCAGCAACCAAAAGCTTGTGTCAAGTTTTGCACTCTCAAATTTTGCAGCTCTCGTCATCACACAAAAAGTCTTTATGTGTTGCGTGTTCCATTCTGTCAGCACTTTGTTCACAAAAAGACACGACGTTGAAGATAATGAAAGAGTAAAGACATTCTTCCAAGAAATATAACAGCGAAAATACGGGAGGGAACAAAAAGAATGCAGAATAAGAAGAACTAGAAGGAATATGATGACGAATCCTAGGGCAATCATTGAATCGATACTCCTGATCTGCTATGTATCATTTACTATGGCTTTTTCTGCAATATTTTCCCTCACCGCCAGATGTTCTTTTCTCTGTGAGTCAGGTCACTTTTCTGTGTGCTTTTATAATTTTTTGAATTTTCGAGCAATGTTTCGACCGCCAGGCCAAATAATCTTCATTTTAACAAACTGCTGTCAAAAATTTTCATACTATTAATATTTGATAATCGTCTCATGTCAGTTTAAACGATCAGTCTGTTGTACTCAATATATGAATGCATGGTGTAAATTTTTCAATCAATCCTGGTTAAAATCAGTCATTTGTCGATATATCAGACTGAAGTCCGTAGGAATTTTGGACGATCGAAATTATTTGATGACTGCGATTTTGGAATAGGACTGATCCCTATTCGAGTTGATAATTCGCAGAGGTTTTCACGTCTCACCCATTCTAATACTATAATACTTGAATCCAGATGTTCTTTGTGAATGTTGTGTAGTGGATAATCCCTGGTGAATTATCAATAGGATTCAAAACACAAATTTGCGGTATCAATCTATTTGTTTATTACTAGAGGGACTAGCGAATGGGCGCTTCGCGCCCGTCGCTAGATTATATTATATTATATTAATTTATTTTATTGTTTTCTTTCTAATTTTTCTTTGTGGTTAGATTAAATTAAATTTAATGGATTCTATTCCCATTGTAGTATACAAATTGTGGGAACAGTTTTTTTCATTTTCAAGTGAAGAGATATTTATATTAAATAATATCAATATAATATAATAATTCCCCTCAATGAAATCATATTATGAAAATGAAATTTTTCGTTTTCATGATCTGATTTCATTGAGAGGAAATGAGAAAAATGCAGGGAGAGATGATCAGCAAGAAAATAAAAGAAAACGATTTTTGTAAAAAATTTAAAAACTGATTTTTTTTTTTTATGACGAAAAAATATCAATATGTTTCTTCTCTATTATCTAATTTCAATGGAAGAATGTGAAAAAAACAGAGATACGTGATCAGCAAGAAAATCAAAATTTCTATTTTTGAATGTCTCCGGAAAGTTTTAAAATTAATATATTTTTTCAAATAAAGAATACCCATCAATTCAATTTCTACCCTCACATTTTGATAGAAGACATAACAAGATTAGCAAAGAATAAAAATCGGAGATGAAAAATTTTATCGGATTAATATAATGTAATAATTCAATAAGCATGCGTAGTATTCAATTTCTGTAACTGTGTCCCTATACTATTCATGGATTTTTGCGATTGTCATTTCTACTATCAAGTGAATTCAATTTTACTTTTGTAGGAAGAGTCGCATGAAAGAAAACAATGAAGCAGTAAATTTCACAATATTTTTAAAATTTTCTAGATTCAAACGATAAAGCTTGCACGCCGTGAAATGCATCGGATAATTTGTTTTTGTCAAAATGAATAGAACCTTTTGACGCTCAAACACTTTTAACTTATACCACGGATAACTGTAAACGGAATGAAATAATGCTTCTGTTCTCGTCGTTATGACATCACCTCCAAAACAGAATAAGAACATTTGACCATAAAAAAATATTGTTGTACAACCGAATATTACCAAATTCCCGCGTTCTTCATTTTCACTCCATGACGTCAACACTATCATCACTAGAAAATAGAATCCAAGTAGTCTATTGGAGGAATACGTGCTTTGAAATATTTTACTTACAAGCACTACTTATGAAGCATAAATTGGTCATTAAATGGCACAAGACTACAAAAGTGAATGTTTCTTCCACATGATAACACAGCCTCAGAAGACGATTATGCTGTTTCACAAATGCATCAATTGGTGAAGATTTTCCGTCATATGAATTGATGGATCCCTCCAAATTCAGTTTCAATATATTCAATTGACCACTAAGGTGGCTAAGAATTTGGTAATAGCAAGCATCACTCCCATTCACACATAACTGCATGATACAAAGTTGAATACTTTGCGTAGCATATATTAAGTATATGTTCATGGGAAGATCTGACCTCCAACAACCAGCACCGAGCGCCACGTATTGTATTGTCGAATTTTCACTGTTCAATCGAAAATTTAATGCAGCTTTGCGAAGGACAGCCAGCACTGAAATAGATAATGAACCACCGAGTAGAAAAAGGAAACCCGCTGTGCTCACCACCGAACTTCTTCCCATAATTTTGCGAGATTGAGTACAAGTGGTAGTTGACCAATCTTGCGCAGTAGACAGTATGATGGATTTCATATTTTTCCAATAAATTCTCGGAAGTGTAATCTTCAGTATTCCGAGCAATGCACTTGGAACGAACACAGCTGATTCTAATGCCTCATTGATAGTACCGCAATTTCTGAGAATATCTTGCACAAGCATTGCTGCCATAGAAGTCTATAGAAATCAATCATTGAAAATCTCTAATAGCTATCTGTTAGTTATCTCGATTACTATCTGATAACTATCATTAATACTGAAGCGATAGTTCAATTCAGTATTAAACACACAAAAGTTTTTCTACGAGTGCCGAATGCTACTTTTCATCACAAAGTCTATGATGAAGAGAATATATTCTCAGAGATAGGCAATAATCATTAATTCTCCAATATTTTTCGAAATAATTGCAATTATCTCAATTTTTCGATTATTTCATCAATTGGCAATCATTACAAAAAATTATGCATGAAATTCTAAATCGCTAAGGCAAGGATTTTTCATGAATAAATTATGTAATTGGAATTAACGATCTCAGAATGTGACTGGAATGAATCGATCCAGTGGTTTTCCCACGATTAAGTATTAGAATTGATAAGCTCTTACAGTGATTGCATTATTCCATAATTTTGGAGGTTCAGTGATGACTCATTGAATAATTGCATAATATGCAGCGATAATTATCCATTGATGAAATAATCGAAAATTTTCTCACATCAGTTACCTAAAGAAAGTTTATTTCGTTTCGATTATGAAATGATTCAAGTATTGAACGTTTTCTAGGTATGATTGATGATTGATCGGAATATTGAATCATTTTTTTTTTTTTTTATGCTTATTTTATATCGCTTCGAGTCTGATGAGACTATATGGCGATTGATCAAGACTTTAAAAATGGTTAGATCTCACCATTCTACCCGGCCAGGAATCGAACCTGGAACCTATCCGTTGTGAGGCAACGGCCTTAACCACTACGCCAGGCCACCGGGCTAATATTGAATCATTAGGAATTCTAATTGATGATTCAGTAAATAATTAAAAATCTCTCCATGAAAATTACTCATTAATTGAATAATTATTTTTTTCGGAATCGGAATGAATTGAATTCCAGATTCAATTAATTCCTCTTTGAATAATTGAGAAAGAATCGAACAAGATTAACAGTTGGCACATTAATCGGTTAATTTTTTATTCTGATAGACAATTGACTAATTAATTGGTAATCGTTACTGGGTGATTATTCATTTATCGAAAAATGTATCAGGACTCATAGCAATTGTCGATTAGTAAAATAATTGGCAATCCTTGGTCATTAAATTATTCATTGCTTAATTAATCAATCATCCCCTCGAATATTGGATTATGCAAGTAATCAACTAACATTAATTATAATTTATAATTATGCCGATCCCTGTATATCATGAGACTTGTGATTTTCGGACCGATAAGTAAAATTTCCAGGCGCAATGGAGGTCTGGCATTTGAAGTTGAAATGACGTTCTCAATTATATTATAGCTATTCCACAATTCTAACTACACGAGTAAAGAATCGGATGAGATTGAAAGGTAAGACAGTTATAGCTGGTTGACTGGTGATAGTATAATCCACTTAAAATCACTCCTTTGAGGTTGGTAGTCATTAAGTTTTCTCGTGTAATTCTAGGTAATAATAATTTGAAGTATCAGCCTCTATACAGCATATAAATTTCAACAACAATTTTCATGATCAAGATCCACGACAGAGACATTGTTGGCGTAGGATCCAAAAAAAACCTAACGAATATGAAATTGTTGCAGAAATTGTTCAAAATTTGCCAGTGCAAACTGTCTTCCTTAGACGAACGTTTACAAACACAGAACGTCATCTTTTATTCTTAATTTTTTTTATTCAGGCTAGACTCCTACCTGAATGATTTACAAAACCATGGAATATTCATGAATCATTCAGACCGGAATCTTGCGAAACTTCAAATTTCATCCGATCTCTCCGTGTGAGGGCAATTTCATAATTCCTCGTAACTGTCCGAAGTCTGATCGGCTCAAGTAGAAAGTATTTTCTGACTAGATTGAGTCAATCGAATGAATAGCTTTTCCAATATACTGTAAGGGATAAAGGCGATAAAAAAGCGATAAAATAGCCAATACTTAAAACACTGTAAAAAATTTCCAAATACCAGTATTATTATGATAGAAAAGAAACGAGTTTTGGAGAATGTTTCCTGACACGTAAATGGCCAGACACCCATAATTTGCGCTGTGACTTTGTATGTTCGGAAATCACGTAGGGCATCTATGTCCCAAAAATCTTCGATATTTCTCTTCATTATTCTCCTGAAAGAACCCTTTTCAAAACCGATGATGTTCGCCAGAAGGTCTTACATGAAGTAACAAAAATAGTCAATTTTGAAACGACCGTGAACTGATTATCGCGACGGATCGAGAATGAACCGCGAAACTGTTCAACGACAGCGAGTGTATTTACACCGTACGAACTTGATGTGTTGTTAGCGTTGACATAAACTCAAAGGAGTTCGATGGATTTCCTTTTACATGGGAAATAATAGCCAACTTCTGTCTCGTTTCCACTGAGCCTAACTCATCGTTGTGTTTCCACCGACGAGTTACTTCAACTCTACTCGTGTCCAACTCCCCGGTGTAAATAGGCTTACTTGACTGCTGCGCACGAATCGCGTTCCTTCCACCACCACTACACGTCGTATGAAAAATTTATACGCGACACCACTCCGTCTATCAACGAAATTTTGCGTAGGGATATGAAATGACGAATAATGATGGGGCAAATACATGGTATACAAAGCTACCTTCTTCTTGCTTCTTCTTTGAGCTACTCTTTACTTATAAACCACATATTATAGATACGAAGTTGAGGAAGTACAATAGAAGGGCCAATGAACTGCTCCTTTCTCCATAAAAGCTCCCCCCCCCAGCTCGCCGCGGTGTTCCTTCCGCAAGTCAGTGCAAATTTCTAAGCAATACTACGTATAAGCTTCGTTAATTGCAATTCGAGATTAATTATTTGTTATTTTGCCTATTTTCATAGCCGTGCAATGAATGCATTTTGACAAAACCTGGAGGGTATCCAAATACTTGACAATTTTTTTCTCCAGTGTTTGGAGAAAAAAACAGTCAAAGTACTTGGATATGCGTTTATACTTTTATAGTCGAACATCAGAGCTTTCATTTGAACCCCATCTGTTTTCCACCATAAACATCATTAGCAGTGTCTATTCACACGCTCCACGGTAACTTTGACCGTGGATATACGGGGCGTTTTCCCGTGGGTTCAAGGTAATTTCTACCGTGGATGTATGGGAGATCGTGGACCCTCAACTCTTTACTTCTCAAGCCCGAGTGAAAGAGTGGGTCGCGAAATGGCGTGCAAATGATTCGAAGGATGATTTTTGAACCAGGGGAGACTCCTAGACCTCACTGGACAATGTTGGCACAACTCTGGGTTTCAACTCTGAAACCAGAGTTCAAAACCAAAGTTCATAACAGAGATGTCAGACAAGATGTGAGTGAGAATCTACCGTGGAACCACGGTAAAATTTACCGTAGAGCGTGTGAATAGATACTGCCAACATCATTTGTTTGGAATCGTAACAAATTTATCTATATTCAGAATATTGGATTTATGGGTGAGATTGAATTAATAACTCTGTGAATTTAATTTGACTGTGACTATCTTTATTCAGTCGCACGTAGAAGACACATCTCGTTCTTTACTCTAACTCCGGATGTCGGAGACTAACTTCAGAAAAATAAGGACCAGTACATTGGACCACTTGGAACACATTTTCTCTTTGTCCTTTGTTCTATGTTTTGTTCATAATATTCGTAGTCACCCGCCATGTAGTCGCCACGTAATATAAACAGTTTTAAGAACCCCAGCAGGGAGCCAAATTTGTAATATTTTATTACTATTACTTTTGAGCCCTTAAATTGAAAAACCATCAACCTTGTAATTTTTGAGTAAATAAATATCATCAATTCAAATATTCAAATTTTAAGTATTTTATCAATCACTAATTTAAGGTAGGACGATTGACGATTACTTGGGTAATCGACAATTTAGGTAGGAAAATTGACGATTACTTGTGTAATCGAAAATCCCCCTTTCTAAAATTTGAATTATTCACTTAGTAATAAATTTACAGTTGTATATTAACAAATTTTAAATATTGCATTATTCGTAAAAATCAGATTATTAATATTATAATATTGGAAAAATTGAATCAACATATTTTAAACCTTCAATAATATAAGGGCAAATTTGGGTAATATTACTGAAATTTAATATTGATGGGGATCCCTGAACCCCAGTCTGAAGAATTTTATGTGGTGATACTGAAGTGTGTCGAGCTATGTAGAGATTGATTTTTGAATACTATTTCGTTCCATGAAATCCAATACAGAATTTTATCAAAAATCGATTTCGTGTCTAAATAAAAAAATAATGGTTCCAAAAGTTTAAACTATTTCAGTTATCTATTTATGAACAACGAATATTTAAAAAAATAATTATTCTGTGCAACACGTAATTTTAATGACGCTGAATATTTATTATTAAAAAACCAAATTTCTCGCAATTTATTTGACAGTTTTAATGTCAGTTGAAAAAAAATTGAAAACTTATAGCAAATAACAAAATTTTTCTCATGACCTTTTTAGTAGCACTTAATTCGCTCTACAAAAAAGGCTATTATGAAAATTTCCCTATCGCCCTTAAATTCGGAAATATTTATGGAAAACTCAGCTAAAGACTAAATTGACTTAAACCGTTTGACCACTTCGCTGCTGATATTGCTAATTTATTAGCAAAAATAACTATACTATATACAATACAGGAGCAATTTCCCACTTTGTTTGTTAAAAATTCCCAAACTCATTTCATCAAGTCTAATCGATATGAGATATCTCATTGAGTTGCATCGAAAGTCACAGCGTTTGCGATTTCGCGCTCTTTTAAAAGTCATCACGCTGAGTTTTTATGAGGAACGACCGTTTGTAGAGCACGTCAGATTGATATGCGAGAGGAGTGGAGAGGAGGTTAACAATGTCGTTTCACTGTAATTGGTAGTTTTGAGAGGAAAAACCAAACTGCGTAGTAATCTATCCAAGGGCAAGGACAAATACACAGTGGTTGAGTCGTGCGAGGATGGCAGGGCAGGTGAGAATGATCGCACAAAATTAAAACTGAAAATCATTTCTATCCATTCTCATTCGCACATTGATTGAAATTCACAATAAATTAAAATATTCCGAATAGCAATAGCCCAAGATCTAGAGAATTCTTAGACATCTCTCGATAACTTCGTTGCACCCTCACGAAACTGTCAATAAGTTTCGCAGAGGTAAATACCGACCGCTGCGCGAGAGGTTTTCCTGCGAAATACAACTTGTTTATTTTTAAATATAACCTTTAGATGAATATTTCGATTGTCCAACTTGACCGGTCTTCAACTTCATTGTACATATCTCCCTTCAATTTTGCTACCGGCGCTGAGTGATTGACAGAGTTCGAAACATAATCCGAAGTGGATTGAATGTTATTACCCCACTTCAGACCAAATGCAGCATTTCTATTGGTCGCAAATCGGTGAGACAGAATCATGATTAAATTGGCGGGGTGATGACGATCGTACGAAAAAATTTCATGGAAAAACCCAGCCCAGTCGCGAAGAAATTTAATTGAACTTCTGTGGAAAATTCTAGTTTTTCGCTAATTCCACTGAAAGATTCTGCAGCTTTTCTGCGTGGTTTTTCAAACAAAAATATTTAATATACAAAATGTTATAGAGAATTTTTCCCATCCAAATTTTAGCCAATAGAATTCCACCATTCGACGTCACGTGGTAGAACCTACAGGGTTTTCAACTGATAATTTTTGATAATTTTCTCTGGTAGTTGCTATATCAAAAAACAAAAGATTATTCAATTGAGTGAAAAACACTCAACACTCGTGCTTTGCACTCGTGATTTTTTAGCCTGAACAACTTGACTCCTTCGTTTGTTTGCAACGAACCTCGGGAAATACCCGATAATTTTGAAGCTATTCTCTTCTTCTATTTTTTCATGTCAAGGCAGGCACGAAAAAATTTAATAGAAAATTCTAACGAATTCGCAAGACAATTCTATTGGATTTCCATTGAACTATCTATTAGCTTTGGGCCGATGGTATTGAATGGTTAATATTATTACGGAATCGAATGGTTTAATCTATCTTCTTTCTCTCTTTTGTCAAATAAAAAGAAAGTTGATTGTCATTCTCTAATGTTTGGGAATATAACTTCACCCGTGATCCACCTTTGTTCTATGATTGACTCTGAAGAACTGTCAATAGATACGCCCCTTCGATTGATCCTGAATTATTTTTGAATCAAATACAACAATATAAAATATTCTATAGAAAAAATAAAAACACAATTCGAATTTTCTGTACAACTTATTCTATGAAGATATTATCATGGAATTTCCTCGGCTCAAATTTTGTAATTTTTTTTCACTCTATTTTTCTTTTCTTTTTAGTGAACATTTTTTGAATGATCGTTGAAAAATAGATTTTTGGAAAAATATCAATTTTTTCGAATATGTACGAAAACTTGAATTTTAACCCTCTCAGGTGAATGGGCGTTTCCACCACTCTACACACTTTCCGTAAGAAATGCCCGTCCCCACTTCGCCGGACACAGTACTACGCAGGCCGACTTTCACCTTAGAGGGTTAATTAGTGTTAAGGAATAGCATTTATTAAAGTCGATATCCATGATAACATCCATAAAATTAAACTGATCCTTTTTAAGAAAATTTCTAAAAAAAAATGAAGAAAGAAGACCGCGTACATGCATGCATATACCATCTAAAAATCGCATATCCGCACTTTCTCGACAATATTTAGTTACCCTAACACAAAAAATTGGAACCTTAAATTCGAACGATTACAAACTTTTCATTCGGAAGCAAACACGTGGAAAATTCAACCCGAGATATTTGTATAGAATAAGTTGTAAAATTCAAAATCTAGTGGCTTTTTTTCATGAAATACTTTTTAACGTGGATACGTCTATGATTTCAATATGGGGGGTCATTCTGGAAAACGGTCCTTATGTGCAGTGCCATCTATTGGAATTCTATAAAATTCTACACATTTCGAGGTAATTCGAGAAGTTTCTTGAAATTTCGAAAAAATTCAAGGAGTGTCTGGAAATTTCGAGGAAATTCAGGGAGTTTCTAGAAAATTCGAGAGAATTAACGGAGTTTCCAGAAAATTCGAGGGAATATAAGGAGCTTCTAGGAAATTTGAGAAAGAAGGCAAGACCATGGACGTATCCACGTACAATTACAGCTGTATCTAAGATACAGCCGCCTGTAATTTTTTATTGAACATTTCTATTTTAAAAAAAGGCAAAAAAAGCCTGGAAATTTTTCAATACAATCGACGAAAAAATAATATGAATCCGATGAAAAAAAAAACGTGTTTCATACCAAGTTTTCAAGAACGCCTTTGACTCCCTCAGCAGTTCTGGAAAACAGTATGTACTGATCTTGACCCAAAATCACTTTTGTCTTGTTTCGCCATTTCCCTACTGGTTTATAAATATCTCATTATTTCAAGCTTACGAGTTCGCTTAGTGTTATTTTGCTACACAAATTGTTTCTTAAAATACTTATCTCTCGGGCACTCGTTCTATCAATGCTGGAATGAGTGTAAATATTCATATGTTATAGCAGTAAGCATTTGACTAAACGATGAAGACCACCTGGAGAGATAGAGACCGGGTGAGATTGATATTGTGATTTTCACTTGCAAAAATTTTTACACAGCATCGAGACTTTGCAATGAGGAGTACATACGAATCTTCCAGTTTAAAAGTGTATTCGGGATCAAGTTCATAACGGTAACGGTTCAAACATGATTACATGTGTGAGAAAATTTAATAGAAAAACCTAGCGAATTCGCTGGACAGTTCTATTGGTTTCCTATTGAAATATTCTATTGGAATGTTCAGTAGAAAATGTTGTAAACAAAAAGTCAATAGAATTCTATTTCAGTTATCTGACAAGATGTGGAATTCTACATAAACTCTTCTTTCGTGAGTTGTCTTTTCGTTAGTTGTCAATGTCAGATGATTGCCATCGATTAACATTTCGTTGGTCGCGCTATTTATGAATAACAATGCATCTAGAGGTTCACGAAAATTTTACAAAATTCAGCATCTTCCGAAGTATAGAGGAGTCGTATTGACAAGTGGTTTTATGAAAAGTATTTTCATTAGTGTAATATTGAATTTTTTTCTAAAACTCCCAAAAAAGATACCAAATGCGGGTTTGAATAGATAAGTAATGGTGACATTTGCGAGCGAAAATCATGCGGAGTTTCGTTAATTATACGGTCAAGTTATTCGAATTTTTCCCGCACAGTTTTATACGACTTTTCACAATGCAGCGCGGTGCCGTCGTGCGTGATTGATTGTTAACCAAATTAAGAAATCATCTTAATTATGCGCGAAAAATTTTTTCCCTTTATGTAGCTAATCCACCGACGCCGCAGCGATGCATATTATTATAAGAATCCTCTTCAGAATTGAGTATTTCACTGTTAATTTCGAAAGTCTCACGAAAATAGTTGGCAAACAAAAATGAGATGAAATAAATTTTTTATGAATATTTGAATGTAACATTATTCGTTGCTTTATTTTTAACATTTCGTTACTTCTGACGTTTCGCTTGGCTTTCATTGAATACTTTCATTGGAATTTCCAGATTCTAATGATTTTCTTATCAATTTCTCATTTCTCAACGCCGAAATTTTAAAAATTTCAGTGGAAATTTCATTTATAAAACGAATTATTTTGCTTGTAGAATGTTTTACATATAAAATTACTTCGCACATGTACATTGTAAAAATTCCAACTAGCAGGCACTGAAAAATCTGGGGTAAATTTTAAGAAAGAGGCCCCATCACCGATACGATGGTCAAGTTTTCAGAAGCCCTCTTTCGTAACATTTACCCAATCTGGTATCTATCTATATTATAAAAATCCAAATCGGCTTCTGATGATAAAAATTTGTTATTCGAAATAGAGACTCCGAAATTAAGGGTCACAAGGTTCATGTGGATCAGAATAAGGGACACGAGGGTCAGTAAGGGCTACAAGGGTCAGATTAAGGATCACAAAGGTCAGATTAAGAGTCCAAATAAGGGTCATGAGGGTCAGAAACTAAGGTCAAAATAAAGGTCACGAGGGGTATAGTGAGGGTCAGAACGAGGGTCACGAGGCTCAGATTAAGGGTCGCAAGGGTCAGAATAAGGATCATGGGGGTTGGCGAGCGAAGCGAGCAGGGGGCGTAGCCCCCTGGTTATCAAAATATAATCTGATTTTCTTTCATTGAATAGGATTTTCAGAAGCCTCTGAATGGGGAAACAACAGTAGCCACTTTATCAAGGGCTCTTATTGCGACTTCAGTCCAGCATAAGCCTCTGCCAGGATTTGATATGGACCGTGATGACCCACGGTATTATCGTCTCCAGCAAGAAATTGATTGTGATATCGTTTATCCAGGAATTTTGATTGGTGATGCGTAAGGAATTTCAATTCTGTATGTTCACTAATGTCATATTACGAGTTCTCTGGATCAATTTTTCTCGTCTCTGCGATAGGGCCACCGCAAAAAACAAGAGCTACTTGAAGCGTATCGGCGTAACTCACGTGTTGAATGCAGCAGAGGGGACCCGCTTCGGGTTCGTTCCAACGAACAAGGACTATTACAGAGATGTTGGAATGCAGTATTTGGGACTACCTCTGGCAGATTTACCTTCGGTAGACATTAGCAAATATTTCTATACAGCAGCGGTTTTCATTGATGATGCCATAAAGAGTGGAGGTAAATAATTTTTGAAATGTGATGACCACACGGACGAAAAAATTTAATAGGAAACCCTATCAAATTCGTCAAAAAATTCTATTGAAATGTTCAATAGAAAATATTCAGTAGAAAAAGTCAATAGAATTCAATTTTTCTACATAACTTATTCTATTCACATATTTTCTATAGATTTTCCTCGACTCAAATTCTCTAAGTTTTTTCGTTTGATTTTCTTGATGAGAAGAAAAAAAAAATAGAATGAAAAAAACTTAGAAAATTTGAGTCGAGGAAAATCTATAGAAAATATGTCAATAGAATCAGCCAAAAACTAATAGAAAGTTTAATAGAAATTCAATAGAATTTTCTAACGAAATCGACAGGTTTTTCTATTACATTTTTCCGTACGCGCAGTCACAGCGTAATTGTCTTCCTTACACTAGCGCCACCCCCTGTTGATGCCCTTTTTCCTGTCAGATTCGACATTCATTTTTTCAATTAATTGCTTATAATCGTTCTCATTACAAAAAACAATACGATCGATGAGAATTATATGTCCCAATTTATCAACTATCAAATCTTCCTATTACAATAAATGCTCATGTTCTAATCCCCATGCTCACTGAATACGATTTTAATCATAATTGCAATTCAATTTTTTCTAGAACACACTTTACAGTGTGAATTTCTGGAATTCAATGTTTGTTGCTGCGCTTTCGCTGGAAAATTATATTGGAACTCATTTTTTTTACTCATTTCTCTAAAAATTATACGATTTTGCCCCTTTATACATTATAAAATACATTATGATAGAAAAAAATTAGCAAAATTTGATTTGTATAGACGGCTTTTTTTAGTTACGTTTTATTAAATGGAATTTAATGAAAAGCATGGAAAAATCAAAGCATGAATCTTTCGAGTTATTTTCCGTTGAATTTTGTAATGAGAATTTTTAAAATGCGATAATAAAATTTGGAAAGCTTATGCTTAATCATTTCTACAAAAATAATCTTAAGAATGATTTAGTGTAATGAGTTATGTAAATAACTAAAATTTTCTTCTTATTTTAACATCTGATAAAATATTGAATGGATTTTAAATTATTAGGAACAGTGTTCGTTCACTGTATGGTAGGAGTATCACGCAGTGCAACTTGTGTAATTGCATACCTGATGATCAAACGTCACCTACTGGCTGAGGAAGCGATCCGTTTGATACGAAAGAGTCGGAGCATTCATCCAAATGAGGGCTTCCTGTACCAGCTAGCACGATTGGACAATCAGCTTCGGCGCCATCGGCTTTAATCAGAATTCATCGGTCACGAAATCTATCGAAAAACGCTTTGGGAAAAATTGTGGTTTATTTAGATAACTTATTTAATTTGGATGTAGAGTTAACAGTTTAAGACAATTTATAAGAAATGGAATTATGCCTTTTTTATCGGAGATTGAGGTTGATCCTCTGTACGAAATTTAATGTAATAAAAGTGGGATTCATCTAAAATCTGTACAAGAGCTTCTGCTACAAATGATAAATTTATTAGGATAAAATCACACATTTTCAGGCTTTTCATGCTTGCGAAACTCTTTTCATTGATAAACGGTCTCATAACTTTACATTGATGTCAGAAGTAAAGTGAAGTGAAGTGAAATTCCGTGCATTGTTAGTGAATTCGTGAAAAATGCAGTCCCCAAGCGAGAGGAATTTCGAGCTTAGTACAGCCCAGCGACTGAGGAACCAGACGCTTTTGGATGCTCTGGATATAACTAGCATTCAACTGAGAATTCAAGAAGTCAGGACATCTATCAGAGATTTGAAGGATCATCTTTCAAATGTTCTTCAACTCCAAGGTCAAAATTTGACAATTCAAATGGAAGAAAACACGAAAAACTTCATGGAAAAAATCGGGAGTTTTCTTCAATTAATTTTCGAAAAATTATGCAAACACAAGAAAAAATTATGGAAAAACCTAGCGCATTTGTTCGAGAATTCTCTTGATCTTTTATTGGAAATTCTGTTACTTTATCGCCGATTATATCGAAAAATTTCGCCGCTTTTTCAATAGAAAACAAGTTTCAAGTTTTTTCGTTAAAAAACTTGTTTAGAAAAAGATTATAGAATTTGATTTTTCTACATGACTTTTTCTATTGGAATACTTTCTTCAGAACAATCTCCACCTAACTTTCTTAACTTTGCTTCATTCTGTGTTCTTCCTCCTTTCATTGAAAAAAATCAAACAAACAAAACTTAGAAAATCCAAGCCAAAGTATTACTGAGTGGTTCCACCAA
Organism: Diachasma alloeum; assembly: GCF_001412515.2. Taxonomy (NCBI): domain Eukaryota; kingdom Metazoa; phylum Arthropoda; class Insecta; order Hymenoptera; family Braconidae; genus Diachasma; species Diachasma alloeum. Next base: position 75,369 of record NW_021680510.1, read on the forward strand.
ATATTGACCTAAAATATTGCCTCAAAACTTTTGCTATTCTTTTTATTTTCTTATCGTAAAATACAAGTAAAAAATGATTTATCGTATAATGTCTATTTAATGTATAAATTATCAAAAATCACCAGGGTGCCCCTGTCGTAAGTGTAAATATCTCCAAGTAAAAAATAACTTGCCTTTTTTGTATTTTTCAATCAGAATAAATATGTCTATTTTCCTATGTTAAAAACAAACAAAATACCGCAAAAAAAAACTAGGACAATTTGTCTTCAGGAATTTTTATAGGGGAAATCTCAAAAGAATTACTTCTATAGACAAATAAAAATCTATAAATTTTTTCTATTGCACATTTCTGTTGTAATTTAAGGAAGGCGGGTGTGGGAAAAACCTAGAGGATTCAGAAAACCAACACAATTTCAGTGAATTCCTAGGGTCTTCTCCCCAAAGTTTTCCCCCACTGTCGGAATTGTTGGCGGTTGTTCGGCTCTCCTTGACAAATGGAATCAGTATTTTATCAAATTTACACCAAAAATTAAAAATCAAACGATTCCGATCAATGTTTTAACAACTCACCCCCACAGTATATACTAAAATGGCCCACAGAAACTGCAATGTCACTGGTGAAATCGAACCAAGAGTGCCTCGACATCCAACCGCAGCCCCGGTAACCAACCTAACCTCCTCTATTTTCAAATTCCATAAACAAAACAATAACAACAACACAGACTAAAATTTCTTTTCTGCCCTCCGGCCGGAAAGCGTCAACTTCCTGGCCGCTGCGCTAAACGAAGTTGCCACTTTCCGGCTACGTCGAGCAGAAAAATAGTATACACACCTTGGCCAGTAAATAAGAAAGCCTCAGATCACATGTTTTTGTCGGCCGAGGCGAAGCCGAGGTCAACAAACATGTGATCTGAGAGATTCCTTACTTTACTGGCCAAGGTGTGTAATCTACTATTTCCCTTTGAAAAATCGTATTTCAATTGTTTTCATTGAGAAATCAACATTTCGACAGTGAAAACCGTGGAAACCTGTGGCTTGAAATTAGTTTTCGGAGGGAAAAGAAGATTTAGTTGGACTATATACATAACAACAACGTTCTATTCCAGACTGAAACCGTGCCAACAGTGCCAGAGGTGTCCCTGGCGTTCGACACCCCCCAACAACGAAATCCATTTCCGAATGAACCTAGATCCTCAACTCTGCCAACCTCCTATGCCCAGTGGAAGCAACAAGTGCCCCATCAACCCACCTACAACAATAAAATCGATGGTGGAATGGTGCAAAGAATATCCCGAAGTAACTCATCATCAGAAACCTCTCGAAAGCCAACGGCAGCCCTTGCCATAATCGAAAGGCCCCAGAATCTTCCTCCAAGCACTTTCACAAGGGACTCTCGCCTGAAATTCTACCAAAAAATCGGCCCAGAGTCTTCTCCAGCAGAGAGTAAAATCCTCCCCATGAATAATCCCCTGAAATCCCCTCCAAGAAGACGCCAAAGATCTCTCCCAGTGGCTTCTCGACCCCAAGAGCCCTCAGACGTAGTCCTAAAAGAAAAACTAGAAGTCTCGTCAAACCCCCAGGACAGAGTGGATCGAATAAAAAATACCTGCGACTGTCATTCCCATAATTCAGAGAACACTGATATAATAAACAAACTGCTGTCCCTAGTCCAGAGTCAAAATGCCCAGATACAGATGCTCCAGGGTCAAGTGGAGACTCTCCTCTCAATCAGAACCGAGAGACCCAGGGAGTTGAATGACTACCAGAGACTTCCCCTCCCAGCCCACAACGTCGCCACGAACACCATTGATCCGGCTCTCCAGAACCCATGTCTCCAATACCCAAAATCCCCTCGAGAAATTCAGGAATTCGAGGAGAAACAGAGGGACGACAAGTGCAAACAGCTGATAAAGGAGAAAAAGGTGTCGATAGGTGTCATGACGAGTTTTGAATTAACTGTTCAGGATTCAGTGGTTTATAATGTTGATGCTGTGCCAACGCCCACAGATTATCAAGAAAAGTCTCCCCACTCAGAGGGGAACAAGAATCTTGGCAGCAGGACTCCTGTTGCTGTGGGGAAAATACCGAATGGACCTTTGGAGCAGATTATCGAGGACTCAGAGAGCCATTTGTCGTCTACTGTTCAAGCCAGTAATAATTTTCATACGGTTTCGTCCGCGAGGAAGTCACTGCAGGGAAATTTCCAGGGAGATTTGTCGACTTGTGTGGAATTGCCACAAATCAATCGTCAGCAGAGTCCGGTTGTCCCTCTGAGCCAGACGAATCGTGTGGGGATTGAGACTCGACCTCATAAACAGCCAGATGTTGCGAGTGGTCAGAAAAGATTTTCCAGTGGAGACAATCATTCACCGAATCAGCAAAAATATTCACCAACATCACGAGTTGCTCCATCAAATCTCAGGACTGATTCACCTCCTGAGGACGTGGAGTCTGTCAAGAAGACCCCCAAAGTTGGGTGGACTCTGTATGACAATGTCATGTGCCAGGTGAACGAAATTCTTCACAACACGCAGGAGGAACGTGTGGAGAAGAGACAGGAGATCGTCCAGGAGACGAATGGACCCAAATTGTTGCTCAATGGGATACAGCAATCGACGGTGGAGCAGCTGAAGTTGTTTGGCTTCACGTTTGCTGATACCTCTGGATGCTCTGAGGGGAGATCTTTGGTCGATGGCAGGAGAATGAATCCGATTCCGATTGATGCTTCGTACTATCCCAGGCTGGATTATCAGGCCAATGTCATTCAGACGTCGGGGTCTGTGAGTGATAGTAATACCAGCATGCATATGAAGGCACTGGCTATGAAGTACTTGGGGACCAAACAGCTGCCCAATGTCTCCAGTCATCAGAGGGGGATGGAGCTGTTCACTAGCATGGTGCTGAGTAATATTCAGAATAATATGCCTGGGGCATCTGGTAATGAAGGTAAGGAGTTCATTTATTGCGACTTAGGATAAGGGAGGGCGACAGGCGTACGAAAAAATTTCAGACTAGAACAGGGGGCCCGTATTGTTTTCCATCGGTGCCACAATAGCAAAATTTCCTTACCGTTAATTACCCTACCGTTTCTCACTTTGATTAATTTTTATTTCAATAGTAATGCAGCAAAAATGAATGGTTTCAACAAAGTTTTTCACAATGAGAATTTAATTGTTGAATAATTTATTCGGAATCGTCATAATCCTTTTCATCTTCTTCGGTTCACTTTTGCTTTTTGCGTTCTTTTTTTAAGGATGTATTATGTACTATATACATATATAGCATCTATTATATAATATATACATATATACTATTGTATATATATATATATGTTTTTACAGAACTATGTATTTTTTTATTGTAGCAAAAAATGAATTTCTCATTTTTTACAATTACTGTAGATAAAAGATTACAGTACATAACAAAAATGCATAGTCATCATATTACATACTTGATAAGCGGAATAGAGGCTTCAAAAATCGTTACACTGGATTTTTTTTAAGTGGAAAAACGTAACGAATTGGCTAGAAAATTGGATTGGATTTCTGTAAACCTTTTTATTAGTTTTTTGTCCATTCTGTTGAAAAATTCCACAGGTTACCTGCACATTTCTTTTTTCAATAGAATTTTTTAATGGAAAATATTTTATAGAAAAATCAATAGAATACGATTTTTATATATTACTTATTCCATTCAGACATTTTCATCAGCAATTCCTTGGCACAAATTTTCTGAGTTTATTTGCTTGATTTTTCAGTGAAAAGAGAAGGACAATAAAGCAGAAAAAGCTTGAAAAATTCATGTCGAGAAATTCCTGTAGACAATTCTCAATAGAAACAGTCGTATAAAAAAATGAAATTCTACAGATTTTTTCAATGACATTTATGTGCGTGTATTTACATTAAATATTATATTGAAACATCACACATAATTTGTTCATAGACGTGAAAAATTTTCTGTTGCCTTGATCTAATCATAAGCCAAATGAAAATGGTATAGTTCTTGTTTTTTTTCTTATGTACTCCAATATCCCTTGATTTTTCTCCAAGAATATTCCATTAATGTGATATCAAATACAATGAATCCTTTTGAATTCTCGTCATCCCCTACAAAAACAATTTGAATGAAATTTATCACATCTTATCTCCAAACATGAAGAGCTTAAAAAGCGTTGCCCAACATGTTCAATTTCTATTTGACAATGAGATAATCTCTTTTATTCTGTCTAAAAAAATTGGTTTGTCGTTGAACTTAACGAATGGTATAATTGAATAAATGGTTTTCTCCATGTGTTCCAGTTCCTAAATTTGATAACAATCGACGATTCCAAGGATCACCGAAGGCATTACCAGATTGTCAACGTGAAAATTATTTAATCCACTCGAAACAAACTCCACCCAATTCACACAATATATTGGATATGTCGAGCCTGAAGCGTCAACCCAAATTACTATAGCAGACTAGTTTCGATTATTTTTTCCCATTTAGAGTAAGTTCTATGTCTGACATCGATTATTAAAAGTAAAGAAGGAATTCCTTGATTTAAATTCCTTCCATTCAGTTTTGTTGATTCGTACAAGTGAGTGCATGATTCTGCATTTGTTACAGTGTCTGGAATCGACGAAGGTCGAGACTGAACGTGATTATTACTTCATTAATTATGAATGCATCAACTGGAAACATTGGACGTTGTGCGTCTGCAGTGTCAACCCATTACATAATACAATTCCCTCCAGTATTTATATTTTGTATACTAATTTTATGATGACTGAATGTTATTTATTAAGTAATCCTAGCAGATTAGAAAGGGGAAGCACAGAATAAACAAATTTATTCCTTATAAAATGGCATTCTACAGTTTTTTCAAAGAAAATACAATCCATTATTAGAAAAAATCAATAGGATTTAATTTTTCTATACAATTCATTCAATTAAATATTTACCATAGAAATTCCTTGGCCTGAGTTCTTCAAGTATTTTTGTTTGATTTTTTTAATGAGTCTACGAACATGTCGTTTACGATCGTTAATAAAAAAATAAGGAGGTTTAAAAATTAAGGAGATGCCCCGGATTCTGACCCTTACTGTGACCCTAATTCTGATCCTGATGATGCCATTAAAAACGAATTGTTATCTCTATCTCTGTAATATGTACATATCTCTATAGGTTCATAAAGTGTCATAAGAATGTCATAGGGGGTTATATGAGGGTCATATAGGGGTCAAATTCTATGGGGGTAAAATACTTTAAATAATAATAATAATAATAATAATAATACGCGTAAACCTCATATTATTCCATGAAAATAAATGGAAAAATGAATAGTTGAGTCTCACGACAAAAGGCATTAGTTGGAGACTTTTGTAAATATTAAAAATCTCATATCATTGGCTTCCGGATGGATGCTAATGATATCAATAATCACGGCCGCGTGAGACTCAAAACTAAAATTAAAATCTCAATTTTTCAAAGGACGTAAAGCATTTTATCATTTTTTTTTACATTATACGAACACCTAGGCATACTCAAGAAGATGGGGAGGAGCGAGTGAATAGAGCGGGGGCGAAGCCCCCTAGTGTCAAAATAAAATTTGTCTATTAAGATTTTATCGGAGGTCTGACGGGAAAGATGGAACTGTGTAGAAGACAATCGGGTGTATAGAAGAAAGGAATAAGAAGAATAATGGTGATGATAAGATTCAACTCAGTTGCAAATCTGACAAAATTAGTTGAAAAGAAATCTTATTCAATTTATTAAAATTGAATAAATAATGAATTATACATGATAGGAGGAAATGATGTGCAAAATAACCATTTGGAAGCATATTCAAGAGCAATTTCCCACTTGTTTTTTATTATCGGAGGAGAATTGATTTTTGGAGAAATTAAAAAATTAAAAACATTATTAAATGAATTAAATTTTGAATAACCCCCCTGGTAAAACAGTCCGATTATTTCCGACTGGGTGGTAGAAAATGAATCGGCGTTAATGATGTTTCTGTCTTTGCCCGTTAAAGTCCGATTGGCTGGTAGGTAGAGTTTGGAGTTTGAGAAAATTATGAGAATTAATAGGATCAAGGGTATGTGGCTGTCATCGTCCGATTACTTTCCAAAAAAGTGATTGATAGATCTCATATTGCTCGTATAAATCTTTAATATTTATTGCTCATTTAAATATTTATATGCGTAATATGAGATCTATCAACCACTTTTTTGGAAAGTGATTGGACGATAACGGCCACATACCCTTGTTCCCAGTAAATCTAATAATTTTCTCAAACTCCAAATTCTACCTACCAGCCAATCGGAATTTAACGGGCAAATACAGAGACATCATTAACGCCGATTCATTTTTTTCATCACGCTGTGACGAAAAGTGAACTTTTCGGGACGCTCCGCGTGGCCAAAAGTCCAATTTCCGCCACATTGTGATGAAAAATATTATTCGTAACTCGTGAAAAAATGTTTTTTAGCTCGTGGGATTATATCACGAGCCGAACTTTTTAAACAATCTTTGCTCTCGTTTGGCTAGGGTGTTTCGATATAACACGCTATTTCGGGCACGCAGAAACATAAATTATTTATTAAAAAAGTTTGACACTGACGGTAATTTTCAAATGGGACATAGGATTTTTATTTATTTTTTCTGATTTTTCAAGGTTTTTTCTCGATTTTAATCTTCTTCCTAATCTTGAAATGTTCGTGTTCTCATAAGACTCTGTGTTATTTTTGCACTTCTAAATCAATTATTATCAACGATACTAGACTGTCGATTGGACACAATCTCAACGAAAATGTCTTTATTTATATTAATTTTTGTTTAAAAGTTATTTCTAACTTTAATCTTTAAAATTCACGTGATGGTTTATACTACTTTAAAGTAGTATAAATAAAGTCGAGTTGAGTGGTTGGGTGTAACGAGGAAACATAAATTTAGAAAACTTGTAAAAAAATTATTCATCGTTGATAATTTTTCCCATGAATGTTAACTTTGATCAATGAAAAATTGATCGATTAAATTCTTTCTTCAATTATTTTTTTAAACAACAGCCTCTAGTTTGACTAGGGTGTTCGATATAACGGGCACACAGAACCATGAATTATTTATTACCAAAGTTTGACACTGTCGATAATTTTCATATTGGAGTGGGAGGTTTATATCACGAGCCTTCGGCTCGTGATATAAACCTCCCACTCGCCAAAAAACACTTTTTTGCACTCGTTACGAAACATACTATTATCACCCAGTCGGAAATAATCGGACTGTTTTACCAGGGCCCTTACGTACGGGGCGCTTTTGTTTCCAAGCGCGTCGGGCGCTTAATATCACTCAAATCTGATCGCTTTTGATGAATGGACAATAGTAAAACCGATACGTAATTGAACCTGCAATATCTCTCTTGCCAATGTTGCTTGTTTGACTAAATTATTATCCATAGTTTCGGAAATGACAAGGACCCCGTACGTGACGGGTTAATGTCGACGGATATTGTTCAACAATACCTACGTTTGAGACAAAGAAATGATTTAATTCCATCGACTCATTAGCGAACAACACATATGTGTGGACACGGTCTAAAAATTGCATTTTCGGTCTTTTGAAAAATCCCAAACTTCCCAGAAACCAATTTTTGCCAGTGCCATCTAAAATTTAACAGGACATCGGCAATTTGTCGACAAATTGTCGACATACTGTTTGCCGGGTTAAATTGAACGATTGCAACGCTTCCATTCGGAAGCAAAAATGCGGAAAAAAGCAGCGCGTTTTTTCATTTTCAATAGAATCCGCGAAAAGCCAATAGAATTTAAAATGAAAGTTTAATATAATTTTAGATCGAATGCAAGAAAAAAAATTCCGATTGAAAAAATAAATGAATCTTCATTTTTCATAAATTGAAAATCAAAAAATCTGTCATATCAACTGAAACACAATTCCCGCCCCTTAATTTCTACATGCCCAAATATTTACATAACAGATGGAAGGTAAGGAAATAATTCTTTCCATTGCGTGCTCGTAAAAATCTGGAAATTGGGTTACGGATGAACCCCGTCCCCGTTCCACCGCCGTTAAACTCCGTCAGCGATGCCGAATGAATCCGCATAAAAGAGCATTTGAGAACAATTCAGTCAATAATCAGCGATTTCAGAAACTACTGTGGGGCCGGTTGCCATAGTAATCCCCAATTCGTACAACTCAAATCTATATTACTGATTTCTCCAGCCTAATAGAACGCAACAAAGTTTAGGGGGGAAAAAAAATTCAGATCGACTTTGTCAATTTTAAATTTTCGCGATAATATCAGACTGCATTAGTTGCAATGTGGGTATGTCGCGACGGTACGTGCGTAGTGTGCCTTTGCGCATTCATTTCAAACTCAAGTAATATCCGATACATAGTTACCGCCCAGTTGTCACAGTGTGCGAGTTTATCGTGATGTTTAAGCACCAACACACCCATATTTTTCAATTTTCAATTCACCGCCAAAAGCATAGGGCGACACGCAAATAAGTTATTATCATTTTATCTCATTTGAGTAAATTTTACCCATAATTTAACAATTTTTAGGGTTCAATTACATTGTGGAGAAGCAGGAGCAGCAGAAAATATGTTTCGGCTCGGGAAAATCTCGGGATATCGGTCTCAAGAGGGGGATGAATGCATTCATGCGTTTTTATGTGCCCGAGGATTTTCCGAATACTGGGCCCGGACGGTACGATGTGCTGGGCGCCTTCAAGGCGGTTACTTCGAAGCCCTGTGCGAAGAGCTTCAGTCGAAAGGGGTATGGAGGGTTGGGGAGGTTCGCCGTTTCGATAACTCATACTGAGGATTATCCTGCACCTTGTGAGTACAATGTTCCCTCGTTTCCTGCCAAAGTTAAGGAGATGAAGGCACCATTTAGCTCCACTGCCAAGAGAAAGACTTTTGATACTAATCGAAATCCAGGGTGAGTGGATAGTCCATTGAGTCGTAAATCATATGAATTCAATTTCATAGCAATTGAATTGAACTGAATTTATTAATCTGCTTGAAGGATACATAGTCCCATTACAGAGGGGGAGAAGAATAACAAAAGTAGGGGAGGTTGGGGTAAAACGGACACTTTTGACTTTTTTTCAAATGGTAATGAGGGGTTGAAATGTTGATGAAATTTGATAATTTTTTTTTTCAATACAAAGAACAGTTCTTTGCCTTTGTGACGAGCCTTATCTGAGCTCAATTGATAAATTTGTTTCTGAGTTATGAATAATTTAAAAAAAGTCTAAAGTGTCCATTTTACCGAACCCTCCCCTATGACATAAGAATACGAATTTCTAGTAGAATTAATAGTTCAAGGTGCTGGGTAAAACAAATTCTTCGTCACAGAAAAATTATACGAAAAATTGGAGCAATCATTCACGTTCACTGGGATAATTTTTGATGGGATGCGGGTAAATTTTACAGTTTCGGTACAAATCACTCTCGCGTTGAGTAAATTTTCCTGGACCAACGGAGTAAAATTCACTCGTGATCCGGCACTTTTCTCCTGTTTAAGGGGAAAAAGTACTGAAAATCGAGTTCGCTCCACGATTATTTGACTTGTTTGGTAATTTTTCTCAAACTTTTTTCTCCGTGCAATGAATCATTGAATTCAATTTAAAATACATCGTCATAGAAATTCCATTCGGGAGCAAATTGCAAATTTATTAGCAAAAATATATTCACTATGTTGTGACAAAAGCAATTTCCCACTCGTTTTTCTTCATAAAAAAAATTAAATGGGGGAACTGAAAGGGGAAGGGGATGGGGAAGAATTTAGTATCAGCATGAGTTCCTGATAGTCACAGTTTCGGTACAAATCACTCTCGCGTTGAGCACATTTTTCTGGACCAACGGAGTAAAATTCACTCGTAATCTGGCACTTTTCTCCTGTTTAAGGGGAAAAAGTACTGAAAATCGAGTTCGCTCCACGATTATTTGACTTGTTTGGTAATTTTTCTCCAACTTTTTTCTCCGTGCAATGAATCATTGAATTCAATTTAAAATACATCGTCATAGAAATTCCATTCGGAAGCAAATTGCAAATTTATTAGCAAAAATATATTCACTATGTTGTGACAAAAGCAATTTCCCACTCGTTTTTCTTCGTAAAAAAAATTAAATGGGGGAACTGAAAGGGGAAGGGGAAGAATTTAGTATCAGCATGAGTTCCTGATGAAGAAATGTTAAGGAAAAAAAGACGTGGAATTCTATTAGTATCATTCTATTAGTATCATCGAAGGATTAAACTTCAATCGCGAAAAGATTGATTGATCGGAAACAAATCGATAACTCCACGTTTCCGTCTTCTGTATCGACTTTTTTCTTCATTTTTCAAAGGCCCGGACTCTACCGCAACATAACACCCATAAGAAGGCGCATAATATTCGACCACAGTTTCGGTGGAAGCGTGAAACTGCGCCTGGGCGTTGAAATAAAATGCTGCAAACGAAACACAGACATATGCGGTGTTTGCGATGAGAATCCAATCGGTGATTACTGGCACTTGAACAACCGGATGTACCTCTGTCGGGGTTGCATGACTATTGAACGTCAGCGGCCCAGAAAGCATACGAAAAAAGAACTGAATAATTTCCGAGTGAGTAGTTTTCTCATTAAAGTAGTATGAATAAACTCCAGATAAGCGGTTGAGTAGAATGAGGAAAAATAAATTCAAAAAGCCTAAAAAATTATTCGTCGTTGATAAATTTTCCTATGAATTTCAACTTTGATGAGTGTAAAAAATTAATCTATCAAATTCTTTCTTCAATTATTTCTTTACACAATAGTCTCTCGTTTGGCCAAGGTGTTTCGATATAACACGCTATTTCCGGCACGCAGAAACATAAATTATTTATTTAAAAAGTTTGACACTGACGGTAATTTTCAAATTGGGCACAGGATTTTTATTTACTTTTTCTGATTTTCCGAGGTTTTTTCTCGATTTTAATCTTCTTCCTAATCTCGAAATGTTCGTGTTCTCATAAGATTCTGTGTTATTTTTGCACTTCTAAATCAATTATTATCAACGATACTAGACTGTCGATTGGACACAATCTCAACGAAAATGTCTTTATTTATATTAATTTTTGTTTAAAAGTTATTTCTAACTTTAATCTTTAAAATTCACGTGATGGTTTATACTACTTTAAAGTCGTATAATTAAAGTCCAGTTGAGTGGTTGAGTGTAAGGAGGAAACATCAATTTAGAAAACTTGTAAAAAAATTATTCATCGCTGATAATTTTTCCCATGAATTTTAACTTTGATCAATGAAAAATTGATCGATCAAATTCTTTCTTCAATTATTTTTTTAAACAACAGCCTCTAGTTTGACTAGGGTGTTCGATATAACGGGCACGCAGAACCATGAATTATTTATTACCAAAGTTTGACACTGTCGATAATTTTCATATTGGACATAGAGTTTTCATCTTTTTTTTGACTTTTCGAGACTTTTTCTAGATTGTAATCTTCTCACTAGCCTCGAAAAGTTCATCTTCTCATAAAATTCTGTGTTATTTTTCCACTTCTAGATTAATTGTTATCAGTAATACTAGACTCCTAATTGAGTACAAACTCAACCAGAATGGTTCTATTGATATCAACTTTCGTTTAGAATTTACTCCAGATTATCTTGAAAATTCAAGTTATGTTCATGGGCCATGCCGTCAAAGATCTGGCCTCAAAATTTTCGATAATTTTTTGTTTGGTTCTTCTCAATACTTATATATATGAGGTATTCCACGTCAAATGAGTCAATCACTGACCCTCACCCTCTTGGATATTAATGGCGATTTTTCCACAATCGGGGAGGTTGAAAAACTATCTCTCAAATTTTTTCAGATTTTTTCGGCAGCCCAGTTTGGAGATGTGATTTTTTTACATTTTTCCGTTTTTTCCAATAACTCGAGTTCTATCCATCCGATTTTGATTTATTAAGCGTCAAAATTTTCCATTTTTTACCGCCTATACGACAATTCTTAGTAATTTTTTTTTCGATTCTTAGATGCTCATAATAACAAATTTTCCAACGAAAAAGTAGAAAAACTTGAATTTTGCAAATTACGTCACGGTTGATATTCAAAAATTTTTTTTCAGTAATTCTCATAATCAAAACAAGTATTTTGAGCTGTCATTCAAGTTGGGCATCCTCCTGGATCTATGTTATTTTTCATTTTTTCATTTGGAAATTTCGCTAATTCGGTCAAAACACAAAACGACTTCGACTATGTATCGAAAAAATATGTAATATATAGGTATACAATCAAATTCACTTCATACTGTCTATAATCAAAGTCAATCAACGCCATTTTGAGGTGTTGCGACCAAATTTACGAAATTTCGAAACGAAAAAATTGAAAATAAAATAGATCCAGGACGATGCCCAACTTGTATGATGGCTCAAAATACTTGTTTTGATTATAAGAATTACTGGAAAAAAAATTAAACACAACATCCGTGATGTAATTTGCAAAATTCAAGTTTTTAAACTTTTTTATTCGAAAAGTCGTTATTATGCGCATCTAGAGATCGAAAAAAAAATTTAACTAAAAATATTTTTATAGGCAGTAAAAAATGAAAAATTTTGACGCTTAATAAATTAAAATCGGATGGATAGAACTCGAGTTATTGAAAAAAAAACCAAAAACGAAACAAAAATCATATCTCCGAACTGGGCTGTCGAAAAAATCTGGAAAAATTTGAGATATAGTTTTTCATTCTCCCCAATCGTAGAAAAAATCGCCATCAATTTCCAAGGGTGAGGGTCAGCGGTTGACTCATTTGGCGTGGAATACCTCATATAGAAAAAGGGATTTCTCGCCTAACAGAGATCGTGCGGCTTAATTAAAGGCGCTCCCTGTGATTAAGCGTTTTAGACTCGAAATTCTTCGCTCTTATTTAACGTGTTAAAAAATGCTGAAAAAATTCATAACATAGGTTTTGATCGGAAATTTTTCCAATTTTCCGAAAAAAATATCAGATTTAGGGAAGAAAATGGGAAACAAGGTTTATTTTTCGTACGATATTTGGCGGAATCGGCCTTATACTAATTTAAAATTGGAGCATACGAATAAACTCGACTTATTCTCCCACCATTAACTTCGTTTATTTTTCAAATCTAGAAAATCCGCGACTGCTCCATGATTCACTCGCATGAAGGGACGGATGCTAAAATCTGGCGGATGCATCCTGGAGTCATTCAGAAATGGTCTCAGAAAGAGGCCTATTTGTGCTCCTACTTCAAAGACTAAAAATAACTTCCTGTTGTGAACCATTGTTTGTATCTAAACTCTCATCGATTATCATTTCTTGTTGGAATTTATATAGAAAATATATGAACTATCAGTTATTTCGACAGTTTTATTGTTTCAACTTCACATAGTATGTACACATTCCTTACACCGATATAATATTACTACAAATTGTTTTCTATTTACAGAAAGATTATATAAAAAATATTTTAATGGTAAATACATCGAGTTTATACTAGGTAACTGGTCGTATTTTTTGATTAAAGAGTACGACGTATTTTTTTTTCTGTAAAAATTTCCACATCGTTTTTTTGTCGATTTTTGCGAATAGAGAATTTTCTTCACTCCATAAAAATCAATTGTCGCAGATGTTGGGACATTTGGAAATTCGATACATGAAGAGGGCTGCATTTCTTTCATGTTTAGAATGGCCTATTTAGCGATTTACATTACGTATGCTGACATTCAACTGGTACTGAGTTGTTAATACAAATTTTCTATTAAAAAAGGTAACAAATAGATTTCTGGTATACATGAAAACTTTATGTAGACAAATCTCCGACTGTTGCTGGGAAATCCTACTGAATCTCTATTGAAACTCCTCTATTTAAACTCCACTTTTCAGTTTTCTACAGGAATACTAATAGAACTAAAAATGTGAAGTCTTGGACATAAATTGTTTAAGGTTTTCTGCTCTATGTTTTTCGGTTCTTATCGCAAAATTCTAGAAACAAAATTTGAAATTCGAGCCCAAAAATGTTTACTGACAAAACAGGAAAAGGATGAGTAGAATGTCAAATGGCATTCTAATAAGTTTTCAATAGAATTTCAACAAAACACCAATAGAACTTTCCAACGAATGCGCTAGAATCTCTTTTTTTCATGCATCAGATGTTGTTTAGTACGAAATATTCAGAGCGGATGATTTCTAGGGGAGAATGTCGAATTTTTTGTCTGATCGACGAAATTAACTCATTTCCAAGATAAACGATGCAATTCACCAGTGAATTCGTAAAAAGAAATCATGGAAAAAAGTTATTAATTCAAGGTTCAGATGGGTTATCTTTCGAGCGTTATGACGATTGTTTTTTTATCTTCATAATTTGAAATATCAGAATTCCCATTGAATTTTACATCACGCAGAAGTCTCTAAAAAATATTATTGTACAATAAAAAAAAATAGAAAAAAACGGAACATTTTTAATAAAGATTAGAAAATAAGTGCGATCGGAAGGAAATTGTAAATGGATAATTTATTACAGCAATTAACGATCTGGCAGCCATTGGCTGTGAAAAAATGACGACCTAACAGCCATTCGATACAGTAAATTATTAATTTGCAATTTTCTCCCTATTGCGTTTATTTCCCAATATTACTCAAGAAGGTTTCTCTCAACGTTTTTTTAATTGTAAAAACAATTTTTGGAGACTATAAATAAAACTAAATAAAACTAAATGGCAATTGATAATATTTCAAATTATCAAACTAAAGAAAACAATGAAGATCACGTTTAAAAGAGAATACAAGCGAAGAGTTAAAATCTATCTGCGAAGAGCTAAAAAATTGACAAATTTGTTGATAAAAAAAAGTGATCAACACTGGATTGACAAAACCTTGAATTTGCTCCACATTCCCTCGAAAATTTAATTCCCAGAGGAAGAATCCTCCGAATTTTCCTTCCCCTTCTACTCACCATACTCCGAATACTCATTCTGATCGCCAATGAATCAATTCTCTCCTGACAAAAATTCTTGACTTGACGAAAATTTGAATTCAGTTCTTTTTCTCCTCAGAATTTAATTTCCGGCGGAAGAATCCTGAGAATTTTCCCTTCCCTTCATCAAAGCAGGTCTACCAGGATCCTCCACAGTATTCCCCCCATCAGGTGCTTGCCTCGATACCGCTGATACCGAGCTCTCCGAATTCAACGAACTGTTATCATCGATCTCAGTCCCAGTTCGCATTGTATTATCCCCCGAAACAGTTGTTGTAGATTCCATGCTGTTGCTCGCCATCAGTTCATCATTACACGGTTTATGAATAACAGTTACATCGATATTCCCATCTGTATTCTCAGGTACCCCAGACGGAGTCACGCGAAACAACTCAGTACTCTCAGTAGTCGGGGATAATCGAGGCACCTGGGATGTGGATTCCCCATCAAGAAAATTTCTCAATCTCCCCAAACTCTTATTTATCGTGGCACTGAAACTCTCGGAGTAACGAGAGTCTAGTCTCTCGAGGGTGTCGTCATCAGGTGTCAATGATGGACTGGAGGACTCCTGACCGGTTGCATGCACCTCTGGCAAATCAGGTAAGTCCGATATGTCCGGTAGTGCATGCCTGTACAACAGAGGATTCACCATATCATTTGAATTCATGTGTCGAATATTGGAAGTCATTAGGTGCGTCGAGAGCTCATCATACTCCGAAGAATCATTCTGATCGTCATTAATCAATTCTTCCCTGACAATCGTCGACACTTTCTCCCTCTTCTGAGTTTTCGCCGGAATCTCATCCTCCTTGAAAGGATCCTCTTCATTACTAAAAGTCGAATTATTCCTCTTCGTCTCAGTCTTCACCTCCGAATTATTCGACTGAGTATTACTGATGAAATTCGTATCAGTCTGAGTTGGAACTGTTCGCACATTCGCCTGGCGATTGCACTTTATGTCGTTAGAAAAATTATTATTATTCCTTCTTAAACTACTGATCAAATCCATGATGTTTCGCTTCATCGGGAGATTTCCGATGGGGGCAGGGGCTGTCGTCAGCTGCATCGAGAGTTTATCCAATAAATGACTTATGTGCATTCGAGTGCCTCTGGCTGGGTACCCCTGGTCCTCATGTTGTCCATTGATCAGTGGATTGATATTCTGAGGGATTTCGAAGACTCTTTGCTCAGTCCTGTGGCCATTGGTGACAGTTTGCTGGACGTTCGAACCTGAGGAGTACCCAGTGTCTGTTAGATTCGCCTCTAGAGTGTTCGTGTTATTGTCACTGGTACCCTGGGGGTACTTATTACTCTCGATTTCCCCCATTACTTCACCATTTCCATTCGTTATCCGATTGTTAACCAGTCCATTCTCTGTTGAACTATTGTCCGCAGGTGCTAGTCGAGACGAGGCTTCAATGTTCCAGCTGTTTCCATTATTATCGTCACCCTCGGGGTCCGCCTCCCCCTCGATAAAGTCAAAGTCATTATCAAAATCATCTTCAAAAGCTGTACTCGTCACATCCAGCAGACGAGACTGCAGACGTTGCTTGATCTCATCTAACTCCGTCAATTTCTGTTTCAGGGAAGACGAGAGGAACGACATCGACGCATCACCGAGGCCCAGAGCAATATCAAAGGCACTCTCTGCTGGGATTTGAGGACATTCCTCAGACGATTCAGTACCCGTCTGAATATCATTTCCTCCAGCGATCCTCTCGAGGTCCTCTGGATAAGGTGAAGAGAAATTCGAGTGGTCCAGAGGGGCCTGCACCCTCGACGTCCCTCCACACCTGGAGAACGACGAGATGTTGTCCAGTGGTGTCACAGAGACCTTCAACTGTCCATTAGATTTACCAGAGAAATCATTGATGTGGAACCATCCAGACACCACTGGAAAGCCAGCCGTCAGAACTGACAGATCAATAGCTGAAAATCCAATGACAATATCTCTCTCTTGATTGATCGTCCCATCAGCTTCAGCATCCAGTAATCTCCAAACCTTCATAATCAGTCTCATCTTCTCGTTCGTCAATAGCTCTGTTGATAATTTAGTGTCGCATCTCCAGTCGTACCTGGGATTGCAGCTGTATGGACAGACGTCAGTTCTCTCGTGTCGACCCCCTGGGAGCTTCTGGAAGGTGACGTAGGTGTTAGGTTCCACTGAACCATTTGATAACTCCACAGTGGGCAGATGCAGGGCACACTCTATCTCGATAACCGCCCTAAAGCCCTCCCCATCCTCAGAATCATCCACTGAGTCCTCACGTCCTTTCCCACGTGGGGGAATGTCATTTTTGGAAGAGCTAGGGCCTTCAACTCTCTTGCCAACAGATGCTGGAGTCGAACTGTAATCATCAACGTTCACAGCCTGATTGTTCTGATCAGCAGGCTCACTAAACTCAGCCCCTACCCCCACACTCCTATAAATCTCCCTCGATACTACAAAATTGTCTCGAGGGCCCTCGTTGAAACTGTCACCAGAGAAACTATTGCTGTTCGATGGATTTGAACTCAGAACCTGGGAATTGGGATTCATCTCCACGTGGAGGTCAGACTCTCTCGTAGGGACTTGAAACTCAGTCTGTGCCTCTTGATTTGTGATGATTCTGGGAGCAGTCAGTGCCTGAGCTAGTTTGTCTACAATAGTATGGAGAACAGCTGTCTGCTCCCCTCGCAATTCCTCAGACATTTTGAATCTCGAATCTGCGGATTTAATGTCTGAGACTGTGGAAATTTCGGTTTGACACTCTTGAGTGCGAACACTGGACTCTCTCGAGGGTTCTCGATGGTGATTCAGGCTTCTTCTGGGAGAATCTTCTGGGGAATTTCTGCCTCGAAGATCCCTCGTCATCTCGAGGAGGGCTATCTGATCAGCAGTGCCAAGAGCCACTAGGGCTGACAGCTCTCCACAGAGTCTCCCAGTAACTGGATCTGTTATTAGAACCCAACCGTCTACGCTTATCACTGGGTATCGAGATTTCAGTAAATTTGGAAGGACCAGGGGATCCCTGAAGGCCACGTACAGCTGGTGAACCGATAGTTTTGAGATTCCAATGAGATTATCTTCACCGATGAGACTCTTCGAGTAGACTTCGGTGATTATGCAGTTGTCTTTCGTTCTCTCCAGGAGTTCCAATCCATAAATCAATGGCATTATCTGGTGGAAGTTGTAGTGGGGGTTCGTTGTGTCAGTGCAGACCCTGCTGGAGGACTTATCCTGCCTCCACAGGGCTCGACAGATTATGTAAGTGTTCATTGCTGGCAGATTTCTACCCTCAACTATGTGAATCAGGCCATGAAGGAGAGTCTTCTCCTCTGGAAGCGCAGGAACATCCGTTTTCAGTCTCTCCTCAGTCTTCTCGGAGATTTCTCTTCTACTTGCAGATGAGTTCTGACCACTTCCTTCGTGTCTGGAGTAACACTGCCTCTGATCAGGAACTGGTGTGACTCCAGTGTTGGTTCCACTGGGTTTAGATTCGTTTCCGGTGGTGCATTTGTAACGATTCAAATTACTCATGGCCCCGTGGGACAGCTCCAGCACTGGAATGTTCTCCTTGGCCATCGTCACAGCCTCGATGAACTGCCTCCCAAAGTGGATTTTGTCACACCCAAGCTCAATCGTGACCTTAAGCTCACCTATTTTTATTCCCTTCTTCACGATGGCTAGTTTTTGGGTGGAGTTGAGGTGAGGGGATTTAGCAGCATCTCCGATGTAGATGGAGCCCACCCCGAGCTCGGTGGGGGTCCTCTGCTCCAGGTGACGATTGAATATCTTGAACCTCAGGGGCATGTTCATTTGCAAGTGAACATGTGATCGAGGAAGATTGTAGACTGCCTCATGATTAAACTGAATGATCTGACCGTCTTGTCTTCTTGAAGATATCTTCACTGGCTTTTTACTCTCATTGATGACCTTTTTGTTGTATTTTTTCACGTTCGCGAAGGCTGCGTCGTACTGCACGAAGTAGGTTACTGAAGTGGGGAGTCCATCGCCTCGGGTGAGACAGGAGGATTTCACTCTTCTGTAACCAGCAGGAGTCAGTGATAGGGATTCAACTGCTATTCGAAGACTGTCGACGTAGTCCATGGGGGTGGCCTCTTTCTGATGCACCGTCAGACGATTCGATGATATTTCTTCGTTCAATGGGTCTGGTAATTCCTCAGTGTTCCTTCGAGACCAGGGGGAGCGATCCGAGGTTTTGTCGTCCCTGCAGGAGACTATGGTTTCTGTGGCGATGTCAATGAGACTGGGAGTCGGTGACGTCGATCGTAATTTCTCCAACGCTCGCTTTTCGTCTTTTCGAGATAAACTGGACCCCATGAAGTATTTGTAGAGGGCGGCGTCGGGGTCCTCGGGGTCGTTTTCAGATCGATAACTGTCGAGGGAATTTTCGTTTGTCTCGAGGAAATCGTCTTTAGTTTCCTTCATTAGGACTCCTCGGAGCTTCTGGGCTCTAGCAACTACTTGAGCAACTAGTTTATCGGTTACTTTGGAGGCCGATTTTTCGGCGGTTCTGTTCATGCTGAATCTTTTTTCTTTGAGGATTGATCGATAGATGTTCTCTTCAGGTTTGTAAGACTCTTTTTCGCTGGTTGGTGGCGTATTCCGGTGAGGGAGAGGATTTTTTAGAGCGAAATTCAGGTCAGGTTCGGGTAAGTCGTTGTCTGGGAGCGATGACAGGGCTGATTTCTTGTCTTTGAGTTTTCTGGGACTCCTCTGGGCTTTTGATAAGGTGAGGCTCACGGGGATGTCTCCTATTTTCGTTCCCACTTTATTGATTATACTGCAGTATTGGATGTAGGATTTACCTCTGAATATCTCGTGGAGATCGGATATTTGGGCTGTTCCAACGATCTCGTTCAGGGGTTCAGAAATTATTAGGAGGTCCACGGTTCCACAGTTTGTTAGGTACTCTTCGAATAAGTCGAAGTTTGTTCTTACTGCGTAGGTTTCTGTGGTTTCGCTTGCGGCACGAGTGCTGTCCATCGTGGGGTCTACCGGTCTGAAATAAAGATGGAAATTCGTAAGAATTAGGGGAAATACTATTGTTCGATAGTGTAGTTCGTGAAATACCGCATTTTCTTTGTAAAAATTTTGTGTTTTTTCAAAATCAGAATTCCGGGGATATCTTTGAATATTAGGCTTCAAATGAATACAATCATAGATTAAAATGTTTGTTTTAATGGCATTAAGTCGAAGTTAAAAGATGATTACGATAGCTATATAGGTTGATTTGATTTTTATGAGGATTTTTTCAAGTTTCTAATTTTTTATGAATTTCCTTGAAAGTCAGCTTTCTGACGGTTTCGTCGTGAGTTATTGGAGTGAGACTTTTCATACGTTGAAGATCGATTATATAGATCTGAAAACAAATAATTAGTGCAAAAAAAAAAGTTTTTATTGTTCGTTTGCCCGAAAACGCTTAAAATGCCAAAAACAGTCCAGGGTCTCGAATTTTTTAGCTACGAAGGATTTTTTTCTTCAAAATTTTCGGAAAAATATGTGGAATAACAATTACGAGCTATTTTTTTTTAATTCTCCTCTTACATGGCTAAATTTGCTTTTTTTGTATTTTTTTACACAAATAGTAAATTTTTTTATATGATAAAAACCGAAATCAGCTGTGTAGGACTCGAATAAAATGAAATAAACAATTAATTATACATGATAGAAGACACTGATGTGCAAAATAACCATTCGGAAGCATATTACTAATTTATTAGCAAAAATGACTATACTATGTGCAATACAAGTGCAATTTCCCACCTGTTCTGAAGTAGATTTAGTCCCATGCTCTCAATTTTGATGTTTCTTTCTGGAGTTTTTTTAGTAGGGGAATTATCAGTTTCAAAATAAATCCCATAAAAGTTCGAGAATAGGAAAAAAAGTTCATTTTTGGATGAAACTGTTTCATTCAAATCCAAGGAAAAATAGAAAATTCATAAGATATATACATGAAATTACAATAAGTAGACACGTATGAAAAAATCGTATAGAAATTATATATACGGATTGCGTACGAAATTTCTATAGGATTTTCGTATATGAGATACGGATATTTCTATACGGATTTTTTATGCAAATTATTTCTATACGATTTCTATAGGTTTGATCCTATACGACCCACTGCCACATGTAGGGGAGGGTGGGGTAAAACGGACACTTTAGACTTTTTAAAATTATTCACAATTCAGAAACAAATTGATCAATTGAGCTCAGTTTAGGCGCGTCGTAAAGGGAAATAATTGTTCTTCATATTTAGAAAAAATTATTCAATTTTATCAATATTTCAACCCCTCATTAACATTTTAAAAAAAGTCAAAAGTATCCGTTTTACCCCAACCTCCCCTATAGAAACACTTCCTATGGAGTTGCGACATTTTCCGACGTTTTTCTCCAGAGTGTTTAGAAATCTTTCGTATGGAAACAAAAATTTATGTAAAAATTTATGTATAAAAATAATTCATATAGAAAATATTCGTATAGACATATCCGAATATCATATACGGAAATCCTATAGAATTTTTGTACGCAATCCGTATAGAAAATTTCTATACGATTTTTTCATACGTGGATTGGCTCTGGTTGATTACTTCAATATACAATATTTTCCAGACCTTATTTAGTTCAGTTTCTTTAAGAAATTTCTCAACTTTCGGATAGCAGTTATGACGATTTAAACAGTCTTTTAAATTATCTGCTAGTCCCACCTCTAATCCCAATGTGTCATACTTGGAGTTTGAGTTCATTATCTGTTGCTGGGTCATTTAAGTCGACTTTTCCCTCCATGAGAATGAGACAAACGAGATGGGAAACTATTGTTGACGGGCTATTGTTGTTAATAAACGATGAAATACCTGAAATGAGCACTGTCGGTTTCACCCCACCAGGAAGCAATGACGGTAACATCCCCTGGTCGTGTGCGATGCCAAATCACCTCACTGATCACTAGTTTCAGATATCCATGGATTTTCCCCTTGACTAGGGGGGGTAAAGACCTCGTAACAACATCCAAATCCATTTATCCAATTATTCGGATGCATTAAACGGTGGAAAATTTGAGACTCTGGGTAGAGACGTCATTTGCGGTGCAGCTAGGTTAGCTTGATTTATTTTACGAGGGTAAATGATTTCAGGAGACAGCCACGATTGGATGGCGACGCTGCAGGTGTGTTTGAAATACAGCGCATGCGTGAGGTTTGTTGTGTTTGGGGGGGATTTCTTATTACCAGCGGAAAAAACAGTTTTCGATGACACGCCAATAGCATATTCCCATTACAGAATACGCATTTCGATTACTGGGTTTTCACACATTTTCAGCTTTTTGTATTCATATAATTAATTGTATCGTCAATTAATATCCATAATATTTTTTTCTATTATCTATGGAGATGTACAGAGGAGTTATAATTATTTTTAAATCAATTTTCGACTTGGTTATATTTTTAAATCTACGTCAAAAATAATTGTGACTTTGTTCGTTCGAACACTGGACGATTTACCCTACCAAAATTATTCCTGATACAAGAATTTGGGTTTTGCTAAATAGTCGTTTGACGACGCAAAAACTTGAAATTCAATTTTTACTCCGATGGTAAGTTATCTTCCGCTCACATAAGCGTCTACCACTCCGGGTAATGGCAATACCATTAGCCAAACTGTAAGGTCCCTGTAGAGAGGGATAACGGCCGAAAAACATTATTACAGACAAACTTACCACTCCGTCCCCTTCCTGGCTAGCCCCAATTTACCTAACTCACATCCATATCTCCCACCTCTGAAAACCAAGGGAATGGATTAGCCAGTTGGACAGTAGTCAGTGCCAGAAAAATTGAAGAAGCTCCCCAGCAACATTGAAAAGGACGAGTGCGAAGGTTAGTGCCACCAGTGATAATATAAACCCTTGATCAGAGCTTATCTACTAGAAGATAAAAAACTAGATAAGTAGAGCTACAATAGAACACCTTTTATCAACAAATATCAGTTGTCGAGCAGTCCAGCATGAGATTACTCTGTATTTTTGCTACAGTATTATTTTAAAGTAGAGATTGTTGATGAATAATTAAATCATGGGACCATACGAAGCTCTGCATCAAAGATTCGTAAACGTATCCACATCTGGGTTCACACTGCTGAGTATTCTGGACCCTTCTTTCGAAGATGATCCATCAAAATTAATTTACAACGTCATGGATATTTATCATGAGAGAGATCGCGAGAACTCTGCTGATGACAAATTGCATGATGCCTTTCGTACATTGTTGTGTTATCAGTATCAACTTCACGTTGAAAATAAAATTAAATCAACAGCTGATTACCCCAATGAGAAATTATTGGACAATTTGAGGAGGATTTTGTTTCATTCTGGAGACAGTAATGAGAGTACCAAGGCAATTCTTAATGATGTGGCAATCCTGCAGATTATTTTTTATTCAAATCAACAAGGCACAGAGCAATTGTTGTCGGAAGCTCTTGATTTCATAGAGAAACAGGTTAACGAAGGCAACAATTTTCAGAATTATTTTTCAATTCTTGAGGTTCTTTCTGATGCTGTTGCTTTGCAAACAAAGTTAAGCAGTGAAACTGGAGGATTTGTCTCTACTAAATTACTGGAGACTATCAAATCGTGGTTCCAAATGATCGATGAGAATAATTCCCAGGTGTGGAGGCCCTTCATATCGCTTCTCTTCAAGCTCACGCGAGCAATTAATCCTCCAGTAGTTTTAACCAACGTATTATGGGATTGCATACAAGGATATACTCAGCATACAGACGAGAAATCCTTAACACTTTTGTGCGGAATGATTGATGATTTTTTCTCAAACAAGTCTAAAGATGTTCTAGAGCTGAATATAAAGTCAATTCTGAGTGGCAGAGTTTCCCTTCTTATTTCTGATCACCTCACATCGAACGTCCAATTACACAGAAAACAAGCGCAGTATGTCTTGAAGAAGATCGTTGATTATCTAAGAGAACATCCTCAGGAAATGACTGAGTGGATTCGGAAAATGGAAAAATGCAAGGCAAAGGACGGGAGACAAAACGAGGCAGAGGAACAACTAAAGCTTCCCTTCATTTTCTGTGAAGATGGTAACGTCAGCATTGAAGAAATAAAGAGCAATTATTTTGTGTTATTGGAGAGTTTAGAAGAGAAACAGGCGCACCTAGTCCTTCCTGCCATGGCCCACTTGGATAAACTCCTGGAGGCAAGTACCATCCATAAATCCTTGCTCGACAGAACCTGGGTGAAATGCATTTTCGCTCGCGTCTTGAATCATGACAACAACGGCGTCATAAAAGCAGGACTCAGTGCTCTCCTACGAGTAGATTTACACATTTTCGACGATGGATTCGCAGCGCTATTAGTGGAGACTCTGAATAAAACGTTCCTATACGAAGATCAGAGCTCAGACCCTCATCCCCAGGTCCTCAAGGATTTATCAGAGTTTTTCATCAAGGCAGAATCGTCAGGAATTAATTTAACCAGCAGATTTATTATTAAAGCATCGAAAATCAATTGGTCACCTATTCCACTGGTTTATGTGCTCGAAGCTCTGGGAAATAACAAAGAAATGCCTGATGTGGAACACAATGTTTGGGGTGGGGAAGAATTGGAAGCTCTGAGGGTAATAACAGAGAAATGTGTGAAGCAGCTGATAAAAATAATGAGAATCCCAGCCCAGATAAATATTCTGAGATGCATTACGATTTACGTGAAACCACCACTGGATTTCGTCGCTATTGGAAGAATACTCCCCTCTATCGTCAGTGACGGAGTACTGACACGAGGAAACGAATACTGGAAATTACTCGCAAATTACTTGAAGAAAAATACTGAAGAGTCGACGGCGGTGATATCTATATCCAAGTGCTGCGAATATTTCCTGAAGAGTGGAACTGATGATACAGACATGAACGCTCTAGCCATCCTGATTATTCTCATGTGTGACACAGGGAATGTATTGTTTAAAGCGTCTATTACTTCGAATTGTTTGTATCCAATATTTGTACCGATCGTTGATGCATACAAGAGACCGTACGCAGACCATTCACTGTTCCACAAAGCCTTGCAGATGATAGGCTGTTTGATGGAATTGTCATCCCGAGAAGATGATCATTACATCGCATCAATCTTCGGATTTTCACAGTCCATTTTCGACTTGATTATGAGCAGCCTCAGGTCTAATTGGCCGAGTTTGTACGAAACGGGTAAAATTCATATCAGGGCCCTCGCAGCTATTCTAAGCATCAAAGGTTCCTACACTGAATCCATCAACAGCATGATCAATATTGGAGACGAGGAGATTCAGAAAATCATGGAACTTATTAGTCATCAGGATACTCCTGTCATTCGATCATGGTATGCATTGAACATTCTGTATTTATTGGATAACAGTAAGGGTTACGACGCTATTTTCGGCAATGCTCTTCCTAAATTTCATTCAAATGATGGAGACGGAAAAATTGTGTCTGAATGTTACGGTCTGGTGGCAAACATTTATCATGATTGTATTGAAAGCAACAAAAAATTACTTCAGGAATCCTTGAAAGAAATTTTGAATGAAAAACTCATGATCCTGGCAGAAACCAAATCTGATGAAGCAGTTCCACATATCTTTGCAATTCTAGAATTCATAATTGATGACTGGATGGATTATGGAGAAATAATTAATGAGTTCTCTGGAATCATTAGAGATATTATCAACGTTTGTTGGAAGAATTTGTGGGATATGAGTAAAACCAAAGTATACTGGGACTCCGCTGAACTGCTAATAAACCTGATTTTCAGTAGAAATTTCCTCGAGGTGGATAAATGCAGACAGATGGCCGTAAATTATGTGAATGACATAATTTTAAAAACTGACAATTCTTCAGCATTGAGATGCTTGCTATTCAGGAAGATGTGTCAGATACAAGTTGATGATATATACATTTTTCGTGACGCAATACTGTCATCGCTTCTTCAGACAGATGTCGGGAAAATTAATAAAAGAATGGAAATGCAAACATGTTGCTATATAATGAAAAATCATAAAATTAATTTTTTCAAGTATAGTTTGGACTTCGGTTTGGGAGAGTACACAGATGTGATAACTAGGGCTTCATTAGTGATATTGATGACACGAATGGCTGTCCAAGGGAAGGAAAACATCGTGAAATCCTACATTCCACAGCTGCTCTCCATGTTGGAGAAGCAAAAAAATAAGAGATACTTTGGGGACTCGAACGTGCACCGGCTGAAGTTTCGAATAATGCAGATACTCGTATTACTTTCTTGGAAAATCACCGAAGATGATGCCAGAACTGTTCATGAGGCCTTGACTCAACTAATTCTGACTGAAAGCGACCAATCAAGTGTTCGAATTATGAAAGAGTGGATTTTGGCACGTCTCTACACCCACCATGAACCATTACGTGATCTTATTTGGAATTTGTTCCCTTCAGCACGTAAAAACCGACCAGGAAGCCTTACATCTTTCGTATCAATCGTGTATCATGTAGCCAAATCTTTAGGTAAATCCAAACAATTGGAATACGTTCGAAAGGCTATAACTCATATCCTGCCTAGCTGCTTCTGTCAGCAATTCATAGTTCGATTGTACTCTCAAGTAATATTGAGCAAATTGTTGGAAATCATGGATAGGATTTCGCCAAAGGAATCAAAGAAGTACGAAAGTATCAGGGAAGCTGTGCAGGAGAGTCTCCGATATGGAAACTTGATGACTAATTCTGTGAAGTTACTTGACAACTTCTATTTCTCCAAGTTTGACTCGGAGGAAAATTGGGATTTACACAGCATTTTCTACCAAATTCCAAGATTAACGAATGTTTCTGTGGATGAATGGATCAGTGTTGAAGTATTTCAGTTACTATCATTCAGGTACATGCTAAATGTCACTGTCCCTATCCGTCACAATCCGGATAACGACTTGAGTGAAATTGAAACTCCTACAGTATTGAAAGAACCAGTAACCCCAGATGCCGACTCATCCCACAATGAAGACTTCGCGGACATTCAGAGGAAGATCATTCCATCGACTTCAGGAATTTCAACTACCGATTCTATGCCAACACTGATGACCAGACAGAAATTGATAACAAACGATACTGGTCTAATCGTGATTGCGACTTTAATCGAGGGCTTCCCCAACCTGGGAGGCCTAGCCAGAACAGCAGAGATCTTCTGTGCAAAGGAATTGGTCCTGAAGAGCAAGAGATACACAGAGAACAAAGACTTCCAGAGTCTGAGTGTTACTGCAGAGAAGTGGATCACAATATCGGAGGTGAAGCCTCATGAGCTACGTGATTATCTACTGGAGAAGAAGTCCAAGGGATGGAATTTGGTCGGTGCTGAGCAGACAATCAACAGTATCAATCTTCTTGACATGAAATTCAACGAGAAGACAATTCTCCTCTTGGGGTAACTATTCCTTCCCTTGATTCTTCCAAACAGATAATGAATTCATGTTGATGAGACTTTTTTATATTTCAAGGAATGAGAAGACTGGCATACCAGCGAATTTGATTCAACTCTTGGACACGTGTGTGGAGATTCCTCAGGCAGGAGTCGTTCGATCTCTCAACGTACACGTCACTGGAGCCATTTGTATGTGGCAGTACGCACAGCAACATCTTTTCTAACGTTTATAATTATTCATAAAGAGAAAAGTTTAATGACAAACCAGAGATGGGCTATAATATTATTTTTGGTAATATTAGCACAGGAAATAGATATTATTGTCATTAATATTATTATTCATGTTACTCATTTTCAAATCACAGATCAGTGTTTAGTAAGACTGCCTCCCTCGAAACGAACCCCCTGGTTACCTTTTGTACAGTTTACGTTCTTCGACTCATCTTCAACACACGTGACAGTAGTTCACTTCATTTCCACGCTCAGGAAATCCTCATTATGTTTTATAAATTCTGTGGATATTTTTTGATCATGTAAGACGCGCGCTCGTTAGATTGCGTGGAATAATGCATTCATTCAATAACATTTACAGAATTACAACTTGATGTCTGTGACGTATTGAGATCGATCAATACCTCGATTTATAATAATTATAATTATTATGCCCAAAGTGGTGGACGATGGGAATGGGAAACGAGGTTTCTCATTCCCTTCATCCAAAGATTGCTCAGCAGTCCCACGGTGTCCCATGGACACCAGCGTAAGCAGTTCCACGGTTTCTACAGGTCCAGTTCAGGGTGCTGAACTGTTTGACTGTGTAGGTTTCTATACAAACGAATGCACGAAACCGTATTAGTGAAGAAAACCGTGGGATTGCTTAGGTAAGCATTTTGGGACTTTGACGAGTTTGGACGACTCGGAAAGCACCAGAGTACGTCAGAGTACGGCAGGAGTTGAAGATGGACGGACGTCCTCTCCTAGCCAAAAATCTAGAGTACGATCAGGAGCAAAACAGAGCGGATCTCTGAGCTCAGACCATCAGCCAACCAAAAACCAAGTCAAGTCAAGGTCCCAAAGTCGAGTCAAGTACCGCGTTATACCGACCCATTAAACACTACCGTGTATAAAAGGAAGTTAATATATAATTATTTTACCCACATTAGTACGGTCGGTTTAATATCGTTAACCCTCCCTCTATCCTTCACTTATCCCTCCGATTGAGCGAACCACCCGTGAGCTCACCGAGACTAGCCGA
>NW_021680510.1:104565-185412 GCF_001412515.2 Diachasma alloeum
TTTAATAATTATAATTATTATGCCCAAAGTGGTGGACGATGGGAATGGGAAACGAGGTTTCTCATTCCCTTCATCCAAAGATTGCTCAGCAGTCCCACGGTGTCCCATGGACACCAGCGTAAGCAGTTCCACGGTTTCTACAGGTCCAGTTCAGGGTGCTGAACTGTTTGACTGTGTAGGTTTCTATACAAACGAATGCACGAAACCGTATTAGTGAAGAAAACCGTGGGATTGCTTAGGTAAGCATTTTGGGACTTTGACGAGTTTGGACGACTCGGAAAGCACCAGAGTACGTCAGAGTACGGCAGGAGTTGAAGATGGACGGACGTCCTCTCCTAGCCAAAAATCTAGAGTACGATCAGGAGCAAAACAGAGCGGATCTCTGAGCTCAGACCATCAGCCAACCAAAAACCAAGTCAAGTCAAGGTCCCAAAGTCGAGTCAAGTACCGCGTTATACCGACCCATTAAACACTACCGTGTATAAAAGGAAGTTAATATATAATTATTTTACCCACATTAGTACGGTCGGTTTAATATCGTTAACCCTCCCTCTATCCTTCACTTATCCCTCCGATTGAGCGAACCACCCGCGAGCTCACCGAGACTAGCCGAGGTCGGAGGTGAACATGAGTTAAAACAGATCAAATTAACTCATTTCGTCACATGTCATTTCAATCATTTGTTTTTTCTATTTGTACCACAATATACACGAAAAATATTTTGCGTAGTTTTTTTCTTTAATTCTTCATCATTAACATCATTTGACAATTTTTTTTTTTTTATATTCCGGCCCTTTCTGCCCTCTGATTGGCTAATCGGCCCTATCCAACCCTATGCATACCGCTCTGGATTCTACACTGCACCGCATTCGCACTCCTATCGAACATAGGAGTAGCATGGGAAACCACAGAAAACCCATGCCGGTACAGGCGGTCACTATATTAGCAACCTCCCGCTCGCCGGAGCCTCCGGTTGAAAAACTCGGTTTCACGGGGAATCGAACTCACAACCTTTCGCACACTAGGCTCGCACCTAGCCACTTCGGCCACCGACGTCGGTGTTCATTTGACATTATTTAAAAATGGGGTAAGTAATTAATCGGTAGCAGAGGATGCACCTGTACCGTTCGGCAGGCAATACCGCTCACCCGATTTTCTGCACAATCATGAACTCGAAATTTTTTTTCCCTTCCTCATCACGAAGGATTTAATGATACGATGTGATGACCGGAAAAATTTCACTCTATTGACCGCTTTAGAAAAAAGAACGAAGTTTCGAGTGCAAAATTGGTGAACTAGTAATTAACCCTGTATTGGTCACCATATCAGGGAAAGCCCGCCGCGCGTCCTTTTTCTTTAATTACAATAACCGGAAAAATTCAGAAAAATTTGACTTTGTCAATTGAAGTGTCTAAAGAATTATAGTAGTTTAAACATAACAGATTTCTCGAAATTTCAAACAGATGAATTATTTTTTTCCATGTTAAATGAAATTGCTCATGACGCGACGTTGCTGGAAGCTCGCTAAACGTGCCCAGGCAATGTAGAGTGAATTCGGCAACGCTAGAGCCTTCATAATACGGCGGGGAATCCCCGTGGAGGTGACCAGACTAGGGTTAAGGTTTTTGATAGTTTCAAATGCCGAATTGTTATATTAAGCTGTAATTGTCCGATCCGTGCTACTTTCACGCATAATTTGAGAGCCATTCGAACACGAAACCCAATTTGCGTTAATAATTATCAACAATTTTGTTGACACCGAGCGGATCCGGTAATACACCGCCCATAGGATCGGCGACAGGTTAGGTTGCAGCGCGAGCGACATAGGCCTTCCGGTAGAACCTTTTCCTTCATTTTCAGGAGTGGGAGACACGGATTCAAGTGGAAATCACGTAGAGAGGGGATTCCCCCGAAGGAAAAACTTACACTGGAAGACCTATACACGCATATCCTATGGATGGCATTAGAATCGTGCCGAGCGGTATTACCCGACGGCGGGTAGTTGTTGACGGCTTTGTTGTGTTCAATACAAATTCAATAGAATTTTCTAGCGAATTCGATAGGTTTTTCTATTAAATTTTTCGTCCGTGTACTCGTACTTCAACAGTTCGTTTATTTATTTTTCGTCATTCCGGCTGTAAGGCAGCGCTTTACGAACGCTACACATTCGTAAATTGCTGCTTACAGCCGTTATGACAAAAAATATCATTCGACATGCGGCCAACAAAAGCTTTTCTATCTCATAATTGTAACCCTTGCCTTCGGCTTGAGCTGCAAACTCATATTCGCCAGAAAATTTTTTTCGGCCTAATGACGAAACATACAATTTGTACAGCCCATCTAAATTATAGTGAATAAATTGACTTGGCTCAGGCCAAAACCACCGATGTAATTTGTGAATAAATTCCCAACCTGCAATTTCCTTTCTGTCGCCATCCTGGAAATCAACGAAAACTCAACAGATTAAAAAAAACAAACTTAAAAGCAGGAAAGGGTATACAAAAAAGAAAAATTTCACTTACAAGAAGTGAATATTGAACAAAGAAATAGTCGATTTTCTATTTCTCAATACATAGAAGCGGATGGAACACATGAATACTTATGAATCGGGAACAGATATGCATTTATTGTAACAAGTGAAATAATTCTATCTACGCAGTAAACATCCTGCCATAGGGCATCGATGACACCGAGGGGAAAATATCAAATTCACCCTCTTTTTTTCCTCCATTCATTGCATTATATTTCACTATGCTTAACTTTCGATTTTCTCCCTATTTTGTTGTTTTTTATTAACTGCGTTATCTAGATGTGTTGACCTTCTCATTTTTTCTTCCCGAAACTGTTCATGTCTCGTACGTTCACACAATTTTAACATGCTTAGTCTTTTCTACCTACAATTTGTTCATGAACAGAGCTACGTTTTTTCTTCGCATCATTTATACATCAATCATTTTTTTTTGCAATGAATAGTAGGAATAATCAATAATAAATTCTGCCTTTCAACTGATTTATGAACAGAACTATTAAACAAATACACATGAACGCCGTTATTGCCTTGATTTCGACGAGTTCTCTTCCATCCGAAAGTATTTTGATTCATCCAATACATTAATTTGTTTTAGTAACGTAAGTGACACAGGGCACCGGCCGAACGAATGTTGCTGGTCAATTACTCCAGACAAATCACTCGGTTTATTGCTTTCCTCCGCTTATTCTTGTACAAGTGAACTTGTAATAACGGTTACACTAACACTATCCATTCTACAACAGTTGTCAACTCCTTGACAATCAATATAATTACAGTATTTAAACAGTGAAGTTATCACATTTCTTTAATAGAAAATTAAAAAATGTGCTCACATCCAAAGTTACAATACAACACACCATTGATAAATATAACACAGTCCCCTATTAGGGCTACTTATTTATCATCCCGAAAATGGCGAGAAAAATAGAAAAATTGTTTGTACATTAGATTGGAGTTGATGCTGAAGAAACGGTTACAGGTTCCAGACCCATCGGGAAGTTTGTTTACAAGAAAACAGAGTAACAAAATCACATCTTATACTAAATACAAACAAAAACTTGTTTTGTAAAAAATGGCGATAAAAATGTGAAACTTAGCTGATGAAATGTCAAAACAGGGGAATATTTTTGTTGAAAAATTAGAGCTGGTAAGAAGGCTCCTTTTCGTACAATTTAATTGATTTTTTTTCCTCACATTTCTTCGAACACACTATTTGAGCAATATCAGTTTGGAACAGCTCAAATGGACTGTAATAAAACAGCTTTAAGGTACTTCCGCAATTTTCATGGGTGATAAGAATCCCAATCTACTACAGACAGTGTTGAGTACGCCGAAAAATGGTTCCCAAAATTTCGACGACTTTATTTTCATCTTTTTCGAGATACGAATAATCGAACATCAAAACTTTTTTTTTCAATAATTTACAATGCACATCTCAACAAAGGCAAGGTTAAAATCGTTGGCGAAATTTCGGTGACGAAATACGTATGAAATTTCATAGAAAAACTTTGCGAATTTGCTAGACAATTCGATTGGCTTTCTGCTGGCCGATTCTATTGAAATGTTCAATAAGAAATATTCTATAGAAAAAGTCAATAGAAGTGAATAGAATAGAATTTGATTTTTATAGTTGTAACTTATTCTATTGAGATATTCTCTACACGATTTCCTCGGCTCAAATCTTCCAAGTTTTTTTGTTTGATTTTCTTGATTAGAATAGAAAATTAGAATGAAGAAAACATGGAAAATTAGATTCGAGGAAATTCTATAGAAAATATCTCAATAGAATAAGTTGTATAGAAAAATCGAATTCTATAGAATATTTTCTACTGAATATTTCAATAGAATCGGCCAAAAACTTATAGAAAGTTCACTAGAAATCCGATAGAATTGTCTGGCGAATTCACTGGGTTTTTCTATTAAATTTTTTCGTGTGTGACTTTTAACATATTGGAACTTCTTTCCAACTCGCGGAAGTACTTTGATGGTTCGGCAAGTATCGTCCAAAGAATAAGTGAATAATCATTCGTTGAATACCACACTTAAACCTAATATTATAACAACGCACATTTACATTGAAGCCATGTCTGTATTGGCTTCTTCTCCGTTAAACACACTCCACAACAAATAATTATCTTTTGGTTTTATTGCATGAGCATTTCATATCTTTACATCACAATCGATATTCACGTAATTGAGAACACCAGAGTAAGACAGAATTGTTCCATCAAATGTTCTCACAGAAAGATCAGTCATAAATTATCCAGAGTATCGTTCTGGAACAAGTAAAATAATCTGCTCAAAGATGAATAAAGGTCAAAAGGAGACCTTAACTGCCGATGAGAATTAAGAGTTCCAAATTAACAAGCAATTGTGGAGAACAACGCAATCAATCCAGTGAACATGATGTGCCGCCTGAGAGAGATTTACACACGAAAAAAATTTAATAGAAAAACCTAGTGAATTCGTTGGACAATTCCATTGAATTTCGATTGAACTTTCTATAAGATTTTGGCTTATTTTGTTGTAATGTTCGCTAGAAAATATTCTATAGAAAATCAGAATAATTCGATTTTTCTATATACCTGATTCAATTGAGATATTTTCTATAGAATTTCCTTGGATCAATTTTTTTTCATTCCATCTTTCGTGTTTTTTCATCAAGAAAATCAAACAAAAAAACAGAAAATTTGCGTCATGGAAATTCTATAAAAAAATATCTCAATTGAATCTGCTGCATAGAAAATTTTAATTTTATTCATCAATGAAAAATCCTTCCACGGGCCATTCTGCGGAGTTTTCTTTGATAATTAGAAGAAGCGGTTGATAAATAATTAATTCCATTCGTTTTTGCTATAGAATATTTTCTACTGAACATTTCGACAGAAATCCAATAGAATAGAGAACTTGCATGAATTTTTCCAATTTTCTAATCTCAAGTTTGGTACCTAAATACTTCATTTTTCATTCACAAACGTTCAAAATATTGTTCATTAATTAATAATTTATCGTCAAAAGTTGAAGATTTCAAACGCTTTGAAATGTCTAACGATGTCACGCAGGCGGTCGAATGCAGGACCAATCACAGAATGGCTCGGACCGACCTGACCCCATCTTAGGTACGCCTCGGCCAATAGAGGACGCCAGCTCCCCTCTCTCTTCTTTTTTAACCAATGAAGCATTAGCTGATCGTCTTCGTGACGTTGTGACCGAAAAATTGGCCTCGAAAACGACTGATTTTCAATTAATTATATATAAGGAAATGTCATAAGACATCTAGGCAATATTTCCCCATAATTTTCGCCGTTCACCAATCCATATATTACGAGAAATGTGTGAACAGGGGAATTAGAAGGAATTGAGCTTTATGCAAGTTCCCTATTGTCTAGCGAATTCCCTAGATTTTTCTATGAAATGTTTTCATACGTGTCTGTTCATTCTTTATCCCACCCCGACACTATCACCACTATTCTAAATATGTCACAAAACGTCGGTCACATGGACTGCTACCAAGTCTGGGCGACGCTTGGCCCTC
The DNA here is from genome assembly GCF_001412515.2 of Diachasma alloeum. Classification (NCBI taxonomy): domain Eukaryota; kingdom Metazoa; phylum Arthropoda; class Insecta; order Hymenoptera; family Braconidae; genus Diachasma; species Diachasma alloeum. Next base: position 110,631 of record NW_021680510.1, read on the forward strand.
ATTCATACTTGGGTTCTGATCTTCAAATTTATCAATTGAACGACGTCTCGCGTTCATGAAGAAATGTCCAACTGTCGAAGGTTCGAGGCCCAAATTGTTGGCGATTATCACCTGCATGTCCTTCGACGGTCTCTTTGTTTCTTTGAAAATAGCCTGTAGAGTACGTCGCTGAATGTCTGTGAAAATCACCCGCTGTTTCTTGGGGGCAGGCTGCTGGTTTTCTGTCTGCCTAGTCATCTCGTCTTTCCTCTTGCAAGACGTCTTGATCTTCTCTTGCGAGATGTGTGGAGCATAGTTGTGATACTGCTGCTGATGAGTATCCACTCCCGGCGCTCGATGATGAATATCCAGCCTGGCATCCGATTGTCCGCCACACTCAGAGCATCTGTTGAAGGATACCTTTTTCAATAGTGATAACTTTTCGAATTCTGGCTCCTGCAACCACTTCCACATACGTCTGAACGTCTCACGTCCACCTTTAAGCTTGGACCATGGCTTTGGATTTCTGAGTAGATCACTGAGTGTACCCTGACTGCGATGCAGTATCCTCTCTGCAAATATTGATTGTGGAATGTTGTATCTCTTCAACTCAGCACTGATTTGACGTGCCAATTCCTTGGTATCAATCTCCTCAACTTTCCAAGCACATTGTGGTGATGGATAATTGTGGGGTGGTGACATACCCTTTGGGGGTGATTTACCATATGCATGTGGTGAATTTTCGAGTCCAATTCCCACATCGTCAGGGTCACTATGCCGTTCGAGAGGAGGACTACCAAAAAGAGTATTAGCTGTGTGCCCGGCGTAAACAAATTTATCGCTCACTGCTGATATTGGTGGTAATGGTTGTAGCGGTGTTATTGTTGCGTAAGATTGGCAAGGTGAAACGTCTGGCGGCGACATCTCCTCGGTCACCAATGTTGATATGTGATGAGTCAGTTCTGGTTGCCACGAACAGGAGTCCACAGTGTCGATGGCAATTGGTGATGATTTACTGGGACTCGAGAATTCAGAGTCGGCGTCCGGTGAGTCAACGTCGTGGAGGTATTGATGAGATGGTGACAGATCGTCCGCAAGATCGAAGTCTCCCGCTACCTCAGGTAGTTCCATCTGTAAAAAAAATGATGGCATTGATTGAACATTAAATATTAAAGAAGGGAATTTATATAGCGTTTCACATCTTTGTGACGTCATAGGAAATGCTTGGATGGGATTTGGATGATAGGAGGGGAACTGGGATTATTCTCAATATGAATTTTCAAATTTCCGAGGGACGTTCATCGTACCCATTTCATTGAATAATACACTGTTACAAAGGATTAGTTATTCCTATTTTACTAAAGATGAAAGAAACGTGAAGTTGTTTTATATCGAAATATCTCGAAACTGCCTGACCGCTAATTCTTAATTCTGATTGGTCAATATGTGACACGAAGTTATTCACAAAAAAAAAACACGCGGCATTTTCAAATTCTTCAGTGACATAATTTCAAATTCTTCAGTGGTAAATTTTTTTTTCACGTCATATATATATGATGAATATCCAGCCTGGCATCCGATTGTCCGCCACACTCAGAGCATCTGTTGAAGGATACCTTTTTCAATAGTGATAACTTTTCGAATTCTGGCTCCTGCAACCACTTCCACATACGTCTGAACGCCTCACGTCCACCTTTAAGCTTGGACCATGGCTTTGGATTTCTGAGTAGATCACTGACCATTAAATGGGGTGGTGACACCCCATATGTGGAGCCACACTCAGTAAACAAATTTATCGCTCACTGCTGATATTGGTGGTAATGGTTGTAGCGGTGTTATTGTTGCGTAAGATTGGCAACAAATCTTTTCTTATGTAATATATATATATATCACATTTATATATATTATCGGTGAAATTATTAAATTAATTAATTGAAAATGAAAAATTCTTTATAGATTCTTTTACTCTACTTCGCTATTCACTTCAATCATTAGTCGAATTCTCTTTGATTCATTATCAATATTTATAAAGTATTCATGAGAAAATGAAATTTAATGAATTGCATTTCTTCATTTCAACAAATGAATAGATCAGCGCGCGCATAAATCTTGTGTTAACAAATGGATTTAGTTGGAGGCTAGGGTTTATTCGGGTCTCATCCCTCGTTTAACTCGACTTTCACCTTTCAAGTGAACCATTCGTTAATTATTAACGAATCTTTGTTTGGTCATATTGAACTCTACCATTCGATAATAGTCTTGAGATTTTTTCTATTAGAATTATTGGGCATCAATTTTATAAGTTCTTTCCACTCGGATTTTACAATGAAAAACAAAATTCAGCGAAAATAGCTTGGAGAATTTGTGCCTAATAATTCTAATGGAAAAAATCTCAAGAGAAAAATTCGAACAGAAATTCAAAATATAGACTTTTTTCTATCAAATATGGAATAGAATCAGCGCAAAAAATTTTAGGGGGCTGTATCTTCGATGTAGCTGTAATTGTACGTGGATACGTGCATGGTCTTTCCTGCTTTCTCGAATTTTCTGGAAACTCTTTGAATTCTCTCGAATTTTCAAGAAACTTCTCGAATTACCTCGAAATGTCTAGAATTTTCTAGAATCCCGATAGATGGCGCTGCACATAAGGACCGCGCTTCCTAAAATGACCCTCCATATTGAAACCATAGACGTATCCACGTCAACATCTGAACTGACCTTACCACTGCACCAGATATTTACACTCTTTAATTTCTACGATGTTAACTCTTTGATTTCCAATTTACGACTGACGGCAGAGCATGCCGATCCGCCTTTTATAGGGAATTTTGAATCTAGAAATTTCTACACTGGAAATTTCTGACTGACAACCTGTCGGTATCTTACCGACCGATCAACAGTTGGTAATGTATCGGCAGGCAGCATCGCCGATAGATAGCGCGGCTGCATAAGCATTTTTTACCGAATGACCCCCAAAACTAAACCATAGACGTATTTACGTCAAAACAAGTAGAGATTTTCTACAGAAATCTTATAAAAACCCCATAGAATTCCTACAGAATTCCAATAGAATTTGCTAGTGAATTCGCTAGCTTTTCTATTGAATTTTTTCATGCGTGACATTTTCAGAAAGAAATTCATACCTTAACACCATGCCATTCCCGTGGTAGGCTCCCCCATCCAATATTGGAACTTGGTGAGTTTGAAGATGGTGTAGCCTCTCCACCTGACTGGCGTTGTCCCCAGGTATGCCTTATGTCCTTCCCTCCTGCATCGTTACCCCCTTTTTGTGTACTCTGTACGTTCTTCATGAGGTCAATGTCCTTTTACCAAAGTTGCCGGTTCTATCAAAATAATGACAGCCCCCCGGTGTCCTAACCTCAGCACACGCAAGCCCGTTTCATTATTTTTTCGACACTCGTGTGTTCTCAGTTAATCTCTGCGAATGCTTTCTGAATCCTTGTTCCCCGAAAATTCACTCATTTAGGCAGTGATCATGACACTGAATTATCACTTGATGTTTAACAGCTCGGCTGGTTAGGACAGAGTCCACAGTTTGACGGCCGCAGGTGTCACACTGAATGATCATCATTGATCTCAGTGGGTGATCACAAGAGGCGTATTCTCACGCAATGTGAAATTTCAAGGTCACGTGCGCTGAAGATGTCAGCACATATTTGCTGCGTGATTGGTCAAAACCAGGCGGGAATTCCTTTCGTGTACGAAATAGGTGTAGGAACTATTCTTTCGTCCCCAGGCCAAATAGAATTTTTTTGTCAATCCGACTGTAAGGAAGCGCATGTGATGCCCAAATAGCTATTTTCGTCACAAGGTTGAAAATAGTATCTTTCCGGGCTGCTGCCATGGGGTTTTTTACTCGTATGGGGTTGGCGTCCGAGCCGAAGGCGAGGACTGGCCAACCACACGAGTAAAAAANCTTTCTCCGTACTGATCTTGCTTCGCTCGGTTAAATCGGGCCTCATGACAAAAAAATTGCAGACGGCTGTATCTTCGATACAGCTGTAATTGTACGTGGNACCATCGCAGCAGCCCGCGACAAGACTTTTTCGTAATGATTTTCAAATTTTCCAGTGTAGGAAGTATGCAATATCAACTCCCAGACAAGTAATCGTAAGAAGTAGTACAGAATAGTATATTTCAGGGCGAGTGCCATGGGGTTTTTTACTCACGTGGAGTTGGCGTCAGAGCCGAAGGCGAGGACTGGCCAACCACGCGAGTAAAAAACCCCATGGCAATAGCCGTGAACGACATTTTTCCGTAGGGATTTTCACTTTTACGAGTTTGGGAAAGGGCCAATACCAATCCCCGGACGAGGTAAAGTCAAGATCAGTACGGAAATAGTATATTACGTGCTAAGGCGGAGAAGTGCTGAATTCAACGNCTTTTCAAATTTCCTAGAAACTCTTTGTATTCACTCGAATTTTGTACAAACAAGATCTATCCGCGCGCTGATCTATTCATTTGTTGAAATGAAGAAATGGAATTCATTGAATTTCATTTTCTCATGAATACCTTATAAATATTGATAATGAATCAAAGAGAATTCGACTAATGATTGAAGTGAATAGCGAAGTAGAGTAAAAGAATCTATAAAGAATTTTTCATTTTCAATTAATTATCTTCAATTTTTTAAAATAATCGGTCTCCATAAAAGGACAGAATTTATTAATTTCACCGATGATATATATACATGCGTATATGACGTGAAAAAAAAACTTACCACTGAAGAATTTGAAATTATGTCACTGAAGAATTTGAAAATGCCGCGTGTTTTTTTGTGAATAACTTCGTGTCACATATTGCCCAATCAGAATTGAGGATTAGCGGTCAGGCAGTTTCGAGATATTTTGATATAAAACAACTTCACGTTTCTTTCATCTTTAGTAAATAGGACTCTCTGAATTTCCTCGAAATTTCAAGAAACTTCTCGAATTACCTCGAAATGTCTAGAATTTTCTGGACTTCCGATAGATGGCGCTGCACATAAGGACCACTTCCCAAAAATGACCCCCCATATTGAGACCATAGACATATCCACCTCAAAAAATTGTTCGACACACGGCCGTGGGAACTTGTCTACCTTGTATGATTACAGAATACGACAGAACTCGCCTTCGGCTCGTCCTGTAACCTCATATTCGCCAGAAAAGTTCCTCACGGCCTAGTGTCGAAATGTACTGGTTTGTAACTCGGCGGAATACAACTTTTTGGCCTTGTTTCTCGTCAACCCTATCTTAGAGATTCAGTTACTGGGACGTCTACCTTAACCAAGGGAGTGGGCATGAATTACAAGATCATGAAAAACTTCCAATTTTCATAACAATCGGGACGAAATGAGCATTTCTTTTTTTTGAAACACTTCTTCGACACCAACTAAGAGTGAGACGTTTGGTCTCAGTCTTGTGTTATCAAATTTAATGAAGATATTCACATTAGAATTACTTACTTGACATGAATGCGAAAAATATGCCTTCTATTCTTCTGATATGCCTTGAATCCCCTTCAATAATGCATTCATAATAAAACATTGCAACAATGAATAGAAGCTAGTATTCGTTCACTGATTCATTTTTTATTAGTGCATTTCGATACATCTGTTTCCCATTCGATGTATTTATGCTGTTGAAAGCTTCTCTGTATTGTCCATGCGCTTTGTTTTTAACAAGTCTTACAGTGGGATGTTTTCTTACATAAAACTACGTGATAGGAAGGGAGAAGAATGGATTTGGAGAGTTGCAGGTTTGGAGAACATTATTCTTCCAATAATTGACATTCCGATCGAAGATGAAGTAGTAAAAAAATATTGAGAAAATATCTGTAGTGTGATATGTGCTCTACGCGAGTAACGTCGATGCACATATCACACTACAGAGTGACGATAACATACACTCAATTTTTTGTTTCTAATTCCACAGGTATAATATCAGCATGTGGCATTCGAGCAAAACAAAATGCGCCAATCCCGCTCCAAATTTAATGGATTGTGTGGTTTTCTTGAGAGAAAATCCTTGAATTATGCATGTAGAATTGCACCTAATAAATCGAACATTTACTGGGATGGTAGATCACAATTTAGTACCATTCAATATGCATATCGTGTAATTAACATGTGAAGATCATAATTTCTGTAGACAACGTTTCACAGCAAAACACCACATGTGTAAAAACATTTCGTCAACAAAATGCAGTCTCGTTACCAAAGTATGAAACATTATCAATGAATTAAATACTAAAGAAACGAAATAACCACCCCACATTTCTCCGATAATTTTTGTTACTCATCTATAATAATTATTATAAAAATTTCATTTGGGTGGCACCTTTCCTTACTTTCCAAAAGTTCCTCAGAAGACCCCTTAAAATTAAATCGGAGGAAATTCTTCTGCATTCGGAGGGAAATGTCTGTTAATTCTCAACACTCGAGTCACTTGCAATTCTCTTCTATTCAACGAGCTCAACCCCCCAACCATCCTTCCCAAAAATTTCCGGTCCGTATTCGTCCTCGCTGATTAAGTGAATCTTATCAGTCTTCATCCACCTCAAAACCTCATTGTAACAGCAGTACGCGAGGCAGTCGACGTATATCCTCACAGATTTGCCTACGCGCTCTGTCCACTCAAGCACCATCTGAAGAAGTTCCTCTGTAATGGAATCACAGCCCCCGATGCGAATTTCCTCGATGTCTGGAGAAGCTGCAGTGAAGAATTTCCGCATTCCTTCGTCAGTTATTGAGTCACACCTCTCACAACTCAGGCCTCTGATTCTCGGCATGCCACCGAAGTAGGCATCTGTGATGTCGGACAATCCATCCATCACCAGAACTTGCAGCTGAGAGAGTTGCTGCACGTACCTGAATGATGCATCTGTTATTCCGTGGGCACCTGAAGCAAATATTCATCTATTAAATACTGAATATGAATCTATGCATATCTTGTGAATCTATTCAGTATCTATTGAATACTGAATGTGGCTTTTATATCTGTTTCCCAATATTCATCTATTAAGGATAATCGGGCGAGCTGGGAGGGTTGGAAATAAAGCAACCATTTTTTTCTTTTTTTTTTATCGACGATGTTGCCACTTTTTCGCATGGATTAATATTTTTTCATTTATTAAAAAAACAATCTGAAAACCATTCAGTGCGTGGAACAGATACAAATAAATGTGGGCGTCCACATGAAAAGGGCCCACTTTGACAGTATTGGAGTTATGTATGTTCCGATAATCTTGATCAGATTTCTCACATTTTCAGCCCAAAATCAACCCGATAGAATGAAAACTGACGTCAGTATAGACGATCAAAAAAACAATTTAACATTGGTTTAAATGGGAGATGTGGAGAGAAAAACGTGAATATCTCGGAAACTAGATACGACAAAGTGGGCCGTTTTCACGTGGACGTACACAAATGTGATTAGCTCCAAAAATAATTTTTAACCGGAGATACTCCCTAATATTGCCTGAATTTTGAATCCGAATGGGAAAATTTTTTTTGTTCAGCGATTGGTTTTCTGCAGGAAAATAATAGAAACCCCTCCGCCTCACCTCCTACATTTCCTCCTCGCCCGATTATCCTTAAATTCCATTCCGGGTGATAATAATTTATTAATCACCTTTTATGCTCAGATATTTGAGACCTTTGTTGTTGCTGAGGATCCTTGCGAATAAAGTGTCTGCTATCTCGGTGCATCGCAATGAGAGATAGTCCAATTTCGTGAGTGCAGCAATATCTTCGAAATTGCTTGAATGAACAATGCAGGTATCCAATGTCAACTGTTTTAAACTGTTGACATTTCCAATACCTTTCAACATATTTTCGGTTATGTCGAACATCTCCAGAATGAGAACTTGCAGATTTGAGAATTTGGACAGTACCTGTCATATTGGAATAAATGATAATTACAATTCAATTCCTTCTAGAACACACTTTCCCATGTTAATTCCCCTAAGAGTTTCGGACGCTTTTACGGAATTTGCATATCAATCATAATTTTTGAGGGCGCGAATCTATATTATCTTAAGTGTCAATATTTATCAGAATTTTTTAACATTTTTCCGAAGATTTTTCAGTTTGATGAACGGAATAAATATTTCCTCTAGATTTCCAGAATGAAAAGGTCTATTGCAGGGTTGGGCGTGTCAATTACGTTGGTAATTTACACGCCCAACTGGCTCGACAGGTTTTTTACATTTTTTATATTACTTCAAAAAACTTGCAATTTTCAGTCATTAGAATGTTTTATTTTATTCCGACTGACGAAGACGCAGTATTGGACACAGAAATACACGGAGAGAAATTTTCTAGAAAAATTCGAGTACGAGTACTGAAAAAAATTACAATCCACCGGCTGTGAAAAATTCTAGTACTGTTAAGGTAAAATTTCCTGGTATTTCTGGTAAAATTTTTGAGGATTTCTGTGAAAATTTCACAGTTTCAACGTCTCAACAAAATTGTTCCTTCAAAAAATGTTTAAATGCACACTTAAATAGTTACTTGAAAATTGGAAAATTTCGTGCTCAACGATTGAATCAGGGCTCGAGAACAATAAGACTCCCCTTTCGTTTCAGCCCCCCCCCCGGTGATCTGCGCACGAAAGACCTTAAGAATACTGAATGAAACAAGTTAATGTCAAGACAGAAGATGATGACGACGAATTGAATAGAGATCAATAAATAATGATAAATGATAAAACTTTGCGAAGTTTCACGGTTTACGATAAAATGTAACGTCGGCTGCTTTTTTACATTTTTTACGTAAATAACGGGTTTTTTACAATGTCATGTTAAAAACTGCTGTCATCGACAGATGCCGAAACCCTGGTCCATTGAAAGACGCTGGGCGTTTGTGAATCCTCAAAATGTTTAGGGGAGGATAGGGTAAAATGGACACTTTAGACTTTTTTCAAATTATTCATAACTCAGAAACAAATGTATCAATAGAGCTCAGTTTAGGCTCATCACTAAGGGAAAGAATTGTTCTTCGTATTGAAAAAAAAAATTGAATGTTATCGACATTTCAATCCGTCACTAACATTTACAAAAAAGTCAAAAGTGTCCATTTCACCGCAACCTCCCCTACAATACAAAAATTAAATTTTAAAAAAATTCCAGGCGGCTGTACCCTCGATACAGCTGTAATTGTACGTGGATACGTCCATGGTCTTTCCTTCTTTCTCGAATTTCCTAGAAACTCCTTGCTTTCCCTCCAATTTCCCAGAAACTCCCAGAATTTCCTCGAAATTTCCACAAACTCCTTCAATTTTTTCGAAATTTCAATTTCAAATTTCAAAATTCAATTTCAATCTATTGGAATTCTAGAAACTTCTCGAAATCTGTAGAATTTTTTCTAGAATTCCAATAGATGGCGCTGCACATAAGGACCGTTTCCCAAAATGTCCCCCATATTGAAACCATAGACGTATCTACGTAAAAAAATTGAATTAAAATTAAATCTTTGAAATTGATTTAACGCAATTGTCAGAGTCACCGAAAAAACAGCCAAATGATTTTTAACAACCCCTTTCAGTGATTCAGTATTTACCGTAGTTGTCGGAAGACACAGGTAGGCATCCAGTGACCGAAGGTCCAGTCTTTCCACTTGACTGGAAAGGAGGTGTATAAAATCCACATCTCGGTTCTTAACTTCTTCACCGAAGTACAGCTCGAAGCGTCTTAAATTCTGGTTCTTCTGTATCAATACACTCATATGGGGAACGCATGGTCCATAGTCCACCCTGGCTAATATGCACTTGAGACATTTCAGGTGTTCACACTTGTCGGCCACAGGTGCGACATATTTATCTGCATTTTCCTCCACATCCACGTATACATTCTTCACTGAATTTGCAGCTTTGGAGACAACTGTCCTCCACAGGCAGTGGCAGTACCAATCGTCCGATGTTACACTCGTGACATTCGACCAGGTTTTACGTCCGATTTCATTCCATCGTTTGGAGACTAGCTCCACACTGAATTTGTCTCTGGGGGAAAGCCGGAGGAATATTTCCTCCAAACAATCGTCAGGCAGCATCTGAATGGGTGAATAGTTGTCTGAGACCAGAGTGATCATGAGGGCCTGATTATCGCGGCTTGTAAGGTTCCTCTGAAAGTCCTCCCAAATTTCCCAGCCTTCAGTCTCATTTTTGAATGTTATCCTTGCAATTCTCTCTTCTCCATGTCTCCAATTTCCCAGTGTGTGGCACAAGAATACGTCTTTCATATTTTCGTACGGTGAAAACAGAAACATCAATCTTCCACAGTCAATACCCATTGGTACTTGATTCACAATCATAGTTTCCCATGGAGTCTCTGAATTTCCAGTTTCACTGGGGTCTGGAGAGGCTGGAGACATTTGTTGAAAGGGAGAAGATGGACGCATTCTTTTAGCTGGAGTTTCGCACTGTTGAGTGAATCTGGTGTTCCTTATCGAAGCAACACATGGAGAACAAATGAAGTGACACGACTGCACATTAGCGGGAAAGTTTCTCTGAAGTAAATTCTTGAGTTTGGCAATTTCTGATGGATCACCACAGGCATTTTCGCAGACAAAACAACAGTGTTGCGTTGCAGGTAGAGGATTCATCTTGCTTTTAGGGTTGGAGGGAAATGTGAACACTACTTTGAGGGGGGCACTGATGCTTTTATTTGATGGATTGGATGGCGAAAGTTCATTCACGCACGATTACTTTCGAGTTTGGGAGTGTTTTTGAGGATTATTTGATTGGAAGGGTCATTATTAGCACGATCATTTTTATTTAATTGCTCTATTTATCGGTTTATCGTGGGTGCACTGGGTTTTCTGCTTTACCTCAGACTGTAAAGAAGTCTCAGCTGGTGTTCGATTCTATTCTAGCTGTTCCTTTGGTTGGCAATATTCCCGTCACTGCTGCGATCGAGCGCCGTTGGAGAGGGACTACCGGGTGAGCGGCGAGAGAAGTACTGGACGATCAACGAAGATGACAGCACGTGTCGAGGGAGGAAAGCGCGGTAATTTCAGTCGTTTGAAATATAGTATTTTTCATTACGCTGTGCGAAAATAGTATATTTCGTAACGAGCTAAAAAACATTTTTCACGAGTTACGAACAATATTTTTCATCACAATGTGGCGGAAATTGGACTTTTAGGCACGCGGAGCGTGCCGAAAAGTTCACTTTTCGTCACAGCGTGATGAAAAGTAACTTTAACTTTTAAAACGTCCTGTTTGCATACATTGTGGTGAAAAATATCGTTTGATATTCATGGGAAAAGTGTTTTTTGACTCGTGGGAGGTTTATAGCGCGAGCCAAAGGCGAGAAAACACTTTTTCGCACTCGTATCGAAATGTACTATTTTGACACTGCTGCGACGTTCACCTCGCGCCGAAACGTGAATTTTCGTTTACTCGTAAGCGAATATTCACTTTTTCACGCTTCGCGTGCCTAAAACGTCCCTTTTCCACACATTACGATGAAAAATATCGTTCGATACTTGTGGGAAAAGTGTATTTTGGCTCGTGGGAGGTTATATAATATAATGAGGAGATATAATCTCACGAGCCAAAAAACACTTTTCCGCACTCGTAACGAAATATACTATTTTGTCACTGCTGCTACGTTCAGCCCGTGTCGAAAAGTCGAAACTTGTAAACGAAAAGACTTTTCATTTTCGGTCTTGCTGGGGACTTTTAGATGACATCCGTAAAAATTGTTCCCTGGGGGGTTCAATTTTTTCTTATTATTCTTAGTGGTTCGTAATTAGAATTAAAAAAAGTTTTTAGAAGAAAAAAAATCAATTTCCACTATCTCCGCTGACAAATGAATTAGCGAGCTCCGTTTGCGCTCATTTTGCTGCTTTTGGACTACACTTTTCGATAAAGAATAGAAAAAAAAACTTTTAAATTTTTGAGGCAACTTTGCATCTCCAGTCTTAATTTAGAAAATGAAGGGACTCCATTATGCGTAATAGGTCACTTCCTCAAGCAACTGCTGAATCAGAATTGAAGTGTACCAATCGAACTGGTTGGGTAAATAATTAAAAAACATCGAGGTATTTCTTCAATATTTTTATAGATCCATGATAATAACAATATATCGTTTGATATGTATGTACAATATTTATAATAAGCATGCAATTTCATTTGCACTTATTATCATAAGGACAATACAAAGAAAATAATTTTTACTTCAATTATGGCAATACAAAAGAAGAGTACCTGTCCGGTGCCTCCAATACTCCAATATTTCTTTATCTACTTATGATTATTCAGTGACGTATAATCTATATACGTCGTCAATCACTAGTCTAACAGTTGCGTCGATTAATATAAAAACAGAAATGAATTCTCATAAAGAATTTATTTGAATAAATACTGATTGGAGGCAAAAATCAACTCACTCGGCATTTGTAGCATTTTACAGCTCAAAATAACTCTCTTACTGATTAGAAGGCACTGTTGTACTTCTGTACAATTTTCTTTCCTTTACAGTTTACAATTTTCCCAAGGAAAATCCCTCCCTCTCCTCATCTCCCCAGCTTCATTGGAAATTCTCAATAATCTCCGCATCTTATTGAATAGTCTTTCGCATAATAATGAATACAATAGGTACAATTTCGATTTCATGTCGATAGAAAAAGTGTTTGAGCACTTCAGCGTAATTCAATTCAATTTCACAATGTAACTCTCAAATAGAATTTGTCGATTATGTGGCAGTATCGAGAGGATAGTTTCACGCACGTTGAGACGTATGAAAAAATTTTAACTGAGAATTTTTTCGGGATTATATTTGGGAAGAAATTGATAAATTTTGACTTCTCTGAATGACTTATTCTCTCAATATCCATTCTACAGAAATTCTTGAGCGTAATTTTTTTACTTTTTCTGCTGTATTGTTTCAATTTGTTTCCATTTACGAAGTCTCAGATTTTTTTTTCAAAATTCCAAGAATTTTCGAGAAACAAATCGCAACTGAATAAGTCTTTTTATTGAAGATCTATTAAATTGCATGATTGTCGATGAATATCTCCGAATGTAAGGGAGATAACAAAATTTTCGTAATCACCTTTTTTATAGAGCAAGTTAAGAACTACAAAAAAGGTAATGATAAAAATTTTGTTATCACTCTTAGATTTAGAGATATTTCTTAAAAACCGGCCAATAGTCAAAATCGATTTGGACCGTTTTACCGCTTCGCTATTGAGTGCGATTTTAGCAGAATCTCAATAGAATACCAACAGAGCATTTGATGTGTTTTAATTTCCAATTTTATGACCGCATATGAGCTCGACTATTATGATATCAGTTTCAACAGAATTCTCCACATAATTTTTTCATACGTAAAACACGTGCACCAAAGGAATTGACATATTTCTTCCTAAAATTTAGTGCAAATCAAATCTCACGGTGTGCAACACCTAAAGATAATTTACATATCTCATTCATTTGCAATTCGTTGGTCACCTCGATTAACGAGACAGTTCATACAGTAATCTAAATACAATATTTTTCGTATTACAAATACTAGAATAATTTTTCATCTTATACGAAACAATTTTTTTACAGTATTGATACAATTATTGTAGGTGGCAGTATCGCACTATTTTCAACAGTCATGATTTTTCACTTTTGAGATTCTGTTATCGATGATAAATTGTCTTGTCCCTTTTATAAAATTCTCTCCCAATATAGTTTTATTTCACTTTGAATTTCGACGAGAACAATGCAGCAACGAATTAAATGTTCATATTCCTATCGACCGATATCAAGCGTGAACAAAGGATGCATCTTCTTGTCACGCTTCTGCCTCCTATCAGACTATTCGATGCTCCGCATATCGACACCAAGTCTGTCCATTATTATTGTCCTCGTGATAAAGTAACTCTCAGTCATCGAAGTCGTGTCTTAATTTGATGTACAGGCAGGAGCCAAGGATAATGCCGAAGACCTCGAGCACGGAGAGCCCAAGCCCCACAGCGCCCAGTATTATTAAATGCTCCTTAGTAGTCTCCAGAAATTTGTATATACAACCCTGCAATCAATAACAAAATGTAAACAAGTGGGCGACTGATTTTTTTTCATTACTTGGGGCAGACATTGTTGCTAGTAAATTAGCAAGAATGCTTTGCTTAAATGATGTGCTTCCGAATGGATCTCTCTACTTAAGGGTGCCAAGTGAATTTGGCGATGACCTTGAAAATTGACATTCACCAACAAAGTTATAATTTTTTTAATTAATAGTATTAGACAGATGGTGAACATCGGTGACAATTTTAAAATTTTAGAACTTATGGATATCGAGAAATTAAATAAACAAAATCAGTCTTATATACGGCCTCTTATGGAGTTTTGATTAAATTGAACATTTCAACCCCCTAGGAACTCAAGAAAAATTTGAAAAAATTTGACGATATGGGGAATGATGTGTTCAAGTGATGGCGACAAAAAACAATGGGGTACCGGGGTGAATAAGAGAGGTATTTTAACCCGCCGTACCCATTTGATCCCATGCTTTCTCGAGGTTCGTCACGCGAAATAGAGGATTTCCCGCATTTATTTTCTCGATGTCTAGTTCCGGTTGCGGATTTGAAATTCCGTCAGATGGATAAATACATATTTTTCCAATGATGGAGGGAAAGAAAAAATTGTTTTTGAATCTTTTTTCAAATTCACTTGGCACCCTTAAGGGGAAACGGAACTCCTGCGTTTATATGAATCTTCAGAATTTTTTCCGAACGCAGTGCATATTGTCTATTTAATTTCTGAACAATCAACTCAGGTTGGTGGATTAAAATTCTTATCATCACGAAGGAGATAACTGTGTTTATACACTATAAAAAAATCGAACATTTTTCAACTGCCCCCGTTTCTCAATAGACATCCTTAATGAACTAATTAGCGAGAAACATTATACCCCGTTTTCTGATCCCAAAAATTAGTCATCTTACCCCAAAAACCCGGGACCTTGCATTTCGCAGATTACAATACCTCCCTTCGGAAACAATATTTTAATTAATCCAGTTGCAGTATCAGAATGCAAATGATGTTCAAACTCACCGTGTACTGAATATTAGACGGATGATCTCGCCTGCCGCACAGTAGTGTTGGGGTTTTGCAGCAACTGTCAGGTACAAGGCTTCCATCACGCTGTACTTGTTCATCCTTGTACCACTCACTCGCCAACCAATCCTCGAATCTACGTGCCCCACAGCATTTGAACTGTAACGTGACAACAATAGACTTCATTACAAGAACGTAAATTTTTCAATATCCCCAGAATCGATGAAATCTGAACAAATCACGAGTACAATATCCTCCAACAAACTACACAATACCACGTTATTCATGAAAAATTCCATCTATAGGTGCAGATGGTTGAAAATAATGGGAACAATTTATTTATCGCGTGCAGTGTTTCGCCGATAACCGCGAATTTATAGATTTACGAGGGATAAAAAATTGTTGGAGCAACTGGCGGTGATGTTTTATTTTTTCATTTTATTTTTACTCATTTCTTTCGGCGGCTCGAAAAGGATTGGAACGCTTGCGATACTCACTTCAATTTGCATCTGGTCGATAGCTGCGGTTTCCCGTGAACTCACGGAATAGTATTCAAGAAAAGTACGATTCAGCGTCTCTCTCATCTCAGGACCAACTTGTTCCTCGTGTAGTCTAGCAAGTACACCTACACCAGCTTCAAGTCCTAAGACCGCCATTACCACAAATATGTACTGAAAAGTTGACAAAAGGGGTAAAATCAGAGCTCAAAGTTTAATAGTGTAATGGTGTTGCATTATGAGTTTATAAAAGTGTATGAATGGAATATATTACGAGTCACGTACAACACTTTGGCATGAACTTTGTGAGGTCAGAGACGTGATAATTCAACGAGTTGTGGAGTTGTTTGTACAGTGTCTCGGAAATTGTCTATCATCACTGGTACGTGATGTACAATTGTACATTGACAATGACGGTATTCAGTTGTAATAATGCCCATCCGAGGGGATATAATGAGTTGTGTGATTGTATCGTTGAGAAACAATTGTTGTTGCAGTGTAATGACATTGAAAAAAATGTACACGAAGTGACGATAAAGGACGGATGAGTTCGTAGTTGTTCATGCAAAAATGATTCCTTTGTCTGGCCATAAAGTGCGGAAGATGTTTTATACTTAGGTGGGAATAACCAGGGGTATTGGACAAATAATACACCACGGTTACCAAACCGGAGTATACGAGATACTTCGGTGAGGGAAAACCTTTATAACCCACCACCAGGAGAAAGGGCCCTCGTAACTCTTTACGAGCGATTGTTGGATGAAGTGGTGAAAAAAAATGGCAGTGGGGGAGAGGAGAACAAGAAAAAGCTGTCAAGTATATAAAAACTCTCACAAACTCGTGTGATACAACTGAGAGTAGGTACATATCCTGGGGTATTCTGGTGTGCTTTTGTCGACTATTTTTTTATTAGAAAGCCTTCTGCCGGCTTCAGTTGGAATGGATGAGTGCAATTTCGAATGGGATTATCTTATTCGTCTTTGATGACGGGACAATATTGGTGGGGAACGGATGGGAATGTCTATATTTCTTTTAGGTGCTTCCTTGGCCATTCCATTTCGAATGGATCTAGATGCATGTGAAACTGGTTCTTTATGTTTCAGTTGTTGGGATTTGGTTATCAGTCCATCGGGGGATAGGTTATTGACATCGAATTCCAACTTTTCTCAGCTTGCCGGTTCTTCGCTGGGGATTACGGTCATATTGTTTGAGGAAATTTATCGACTACAGGGAAAAACAAGCAGGGATTCGAGCCTATCCGACGGAAGGCATCTGTCCGTTACTTTTTGCGTCATTAGACTTTTTCTTTTTGTCTTGCGAATGTATGCGTAGTAATCGGCTTATTTCGGCTTCCGAATGTATGCGTCGTAATTCCGAATCCTTGGGACAGGAATACAACCGGAACCACATGCTACAGGGTGTCTACAGAATAATATTCAACCGATTAATGAAATCGATTTATAGGAAAGATTAAATATCGGCGAAACTGCTCGGCCGGTTAACCGCAATTGCGCCTATCCAAAATACCAACCTCCAGTATCGTAAGCGCTATAATCATATTAAATTTGTAGTTGCTATTTTCATTTTTAACTTCCCGACCCGAAGGGAGGAAGTTATTGTAATGACCCCAAAAATCGAATGTGGGAATTTGAGCATTTTTGTACGGTTTATGACCTTTGGAACAACTTCTGACCTTTTTCAGGTACCTGTCTGTATGTGTGGATGTATGTGTGTGTGCGGACGTCTGTGACAAAAATTTTGTGCCACGATTTCTCTTGAACAAACAATGCGATTTGACTTTTTTTTTTCAATCGCTGTTTTCTCATATAACTTGAACCTGATTAAATTATGGAAACA
Organism: Diachasma alloeum; assembly: GCF_001412515.2. Classification (NCBI taxonomy): domain Eukaryota; kingdom Metazoa; phylum Arthropoda; class Insecta; order Hymenoptera; family Braconidae; genus Diachasma; species Diachasma alloeum. The sequence goes on from NW_021680510.1 coordinate 128,017, forward strand.
ATCGTCTCAGCGCTTCTCCAGTTTTTTCCAAAAAACATCTGGAAAAAAGTCGAAAATTTGCGTTTTTTTTGTAAACGAAACCATTCCTCCGTGCATAACGATGCGATTTGAAGTTTTTTTGTTAGAAACGATGAATCTTGATGTAACGCACAAATTCTAGAATTCTGGAAGACATTAACTCAGCAGTTCGTCACAATTTTCGATTTTTCGGAAATGAATGGAGGAAAGGAATTGGTCGGGAAGTTATTGGTTCGACCCGTAATGGGTCACACCCAATTCCACCCCTCCCTACCGGTCATACCCCAAAGAGTGAGCGCGCGAAGCGCGCGAGCGGTCCTGATTTTTTCTCACGTTATCGTGCGTATAAGAGTGAAAAAACAAATAAATAAAAAACGAAAAAATATTTCGAAAATTTTGTACGAATGGGCATAAAGATTTCGATTGATATAGATAGAAGCTGTCGAAACGAGTATTTTGAAAAGAAGAAAAATTAAAATCGGTGCAGTAGTTTTTGAGATATTGACGAAAACCGAAATTTAGACAATTTGTTATATCTCAGGAATTGCTGGGCCGATCGGGCTGAAACAGCGCGCTAAAGTTGAGCTCAATCATAGTTGCAGTGAGCCAAAATTTCAGATTTTTATGTCACCGTATTTATGTTCAATTTTCTAAAAATTAATCATCAAAAACCCAATTACACACGGACATGACCCTAAAAACATTATTTCTTCATGTTTCATAAGATTCTAGACCATTTGCAATCAAAATTATAAAATCGAAAAACCTGTCAAACACGAAAATTACGTATCTTTTCCGTAATTCCGAAGCGAAATGTGATTGTAGGAAATTTTACGGAACTGTCACGGACTTTTTATCTGAATCTCTTGCGAAAAATTACGATACCATCCCTTAAATTTTCTGAGTCGATTCCGTAATCGGTGAAACCGTGAATTCCGTAATTTTTACTGAACATTTCTCTCCGTGTAGTTTCCAGGACTTGTGTCCAGTAAAAATTACCTGAAAATGTAACTATTTATTCTGTTCGTTCGCGAAAAAATTGTTTCAAAGGGGAAAATTGCCTGTTATTTTCCCCTCAAGTTCAAATGAAAAATCTGGAAGTACAACTTCGCTATGTGATTACTTAGATTGTGCAATAATTTTGAGTGTAATTTTTTCCGCATGTATTTTGAAGAGATAATTTTCCACCACAACTAAGCAAAACGACGAGCTTGAAAACACTCTCAATACACTTGGGACGATCTATTCATAACTGCAATTCGAGTTATTTTAAATGCATAGAGGAATGTTCTGGAGAGTCACCGGGGTGAGAAATTACATCTCTGAATGACTAGACACGTTGGAACTGGTATGTCCAGAGATAGTGTCAGAACATTTGGTCATTCATCGGACCATGGTCAATTACTAGAGCAGTGACCCTCTGCGTGTGTATGCATGGGCATCAATATGAGAAGCTATATTACACGTAAACGGTTTGATGTTGCTTTGATATCACTTCAGTATTCAGGGCTCGTTAAAACCTGATGTGGTAACTAAAGTTGAACTAAGTTCGTCACAATTGGTCAGTCCTTTGATAAGCGATTTCTCTGGTTAGAATGGGATGATCTAACAGCTAGGGTGATGCGTTCGTTCATTGACCATCAGTGTTATGAAGCTTTACCAGATGAATGGACAGTGTTGAAATTTTTTTGTGATAACAAATATTGGTAAATGTTAAGAAAGAGGGCCCCACCACCAATCTTTCTGAAAACTTGACCATCGGATCGGTGGTGGGGCCCTCTTTCTTAACATTTACCCAAATATTGGTGAATCTTGCACAGTTCAAAAGAATGGCATTTTAGAATGGAATGATCTAATAGCTACGGTGATGCGTTTGTTCATTGAATTGCATTATTTGACTACTATTACGATCACGAACTAAACAGTCTTATATGAGACAATACATTTCGACGTCTCATCTATCTACTTCTGAAAATAAACGAAGATATAAAAAACAGAAGAAAAGTGAAGTAGATAACAAATCAACTATTCAACACAAAATATCAAATCCTCAAGTCCAAATTAAAGAAGGAATAATGAATCAGTACTATCGAAATAATTGAAATTTATAATGAAATGGAATAATGAAGATAATTCATCATTATTCTGAACGACATGTTCTAGTTCCTAAAAAAATAGAAATGTTCTTGCTATTTTGTAATGTTGCAGTCGAATTTCATCAATTCATTGTAGTTTTAGAGAAAAAAGATGAATTACGGTTGTCGACCTTTTCAAAATTCTGTTCTGTGCAAAAAATTGTCCCATCATGTTATGAAATTGCCGCTAAATTTTATACCTCTCGAATAATTTGCCATGAATATCCAAGTATTCTAAAACTATTGGTTCATTTGTCAGTGAAAAATTGGAAATCCAAGACTTGCTCTGAATTTTAAGGACCATTCGAAGTAGAAAGAAAAAAATGAGGAAAAACTTCGTCTGGATTTTATACGTTAAAAATCCACATAGAAATTGTTACTGTTGAACAGCGAAAAGTTTTAGTAAGGTCTCATTTAATCGAAGAAAATGACATTGTGTTTTAAAGAGCCAGAAAGTTTCAGCTCAACGTATTAACCATTTCTCTCAGAATAAATCCGTCGTAGAACTTCACCACACAATTTGAAATGCTACCGTCAGCATTCCAAACAATTTCGAAAGTAACAAATATAAAAAAACATAAGTATTAAAAACAAAATCAAAATGGAAAAATGAAAATTTTCTTCTCAAGATGTTTTACAGGGAGAGAAAAATTCAATAAAAATTACCAGAAAAAAAGTAAAAATTACGTTTCGAAACGTATTCCGCGAGCGAAGTAAAATTCAATAAAAAGTGTGAGTCGAAACTGAAATTGTACAAATCGCCAAGTAAATTCTACGATTTGTTCCGTAAAAATTAATCATCCGTCTGATGACTCACTGCTGTGAGGACAACAAGTCGTTCCGTAATTTTTCCTCAACGATTGAGAAATTTTACGGAACGGAACGTAGAAATAACTCACCAGCTTCATAAAAATTGTTGAACGTTCAAAAATTTTTGATTTTGGAGGCATAATAAGTCGGCAAGTTTCTCTAAGATTTTACTTCTTCGGGAAAAATTACGTGACAATTTCGTCCTTTGTTCGGTGATGAACCTGAAAATTCACTGAACGTTTCAGATTTCTTCTCTTCCATTCCTATAAAAATTTCCGGAAACCGATTTCCCATTGCGGATTACGTGAATTGTTCCGTAATGTTTACTGAATATTTCTCTCCGTGCATATTTCTCATAATATCCAGAACTTCATCAACGAATTGAAGCAGTCCAGACTGTATTTTTCCGTTCGTAAAATCTAAAGAATTTTAAAAAAAATTCAACTATGTGATCCCTTTGATCTCTCCATCGGGAATATTTCAATCAAAACCAAAGGGTATTACGAGTGTCCTCCACCTGAATTCCGTCGATTCACCATTGGAACACGTGCCAACGACCCTTCGTGCTCGAACCGAGGGAAAAAAATCTCTTTTCCCCTCTTAATTAAAAATTTTCCATTCGATCAGTTCTCTTTTATTTTTCATCGTCCAAGCCATCGATACACGGAGACACAAAAGAGGCATACGATGGGGCGCCATTGGTTACGCCATATCCGGCGCGGTTATTTGCATGGGGTAATGAGGAGGCAGAGTTTCTCGCGCATGTATATACAAAGTTCGTTCGGGATGGGTCTCCACAGCATTGACCACTTTAGGAAATCGTTTGGCGCACCAGGGTGAGGGGGAAGGGACGACTATCTGCCTTCTTGCCAAAACGAAATATGTAAACGTAAATGCCGGTGTTGTCGGAGTTTGTTTGGATCGCTGGATACGATATATGCCCTCTGTATGGATGTGGGGCGGGAAATAATTGGTCTCTGTGGTGTACAACGAACGCCATACCATCAGCCGCAATGCATACCGATGCACTTCAAGTCTGCATGACTCTACATAAAATTTTCCACAAAAATATATCTCGTGACACCGAGGAAAATTGAGGGAGGAGGTAAAATTAGTCTGATATCGAGTAAAATGGATGGACATGTGCTGGGTTATTTTACAGTCCTGCACTGAGAGAAAAACCCGAAGTTCGATTTACAATAAGAAAATAGTTGAGGCAGTTTTGGTGAACGATACGATTTTTTTTTTGTATGCGATACATAACATATAATAACTTCACAAGCGTAATTTTTGGAAATCAAAATGCAGCTAAACTAACCAAAGTTCAGGAGTAACCACGACAAATCTATCGTGAGTAGAACTATAAAATAGTTGCAATGACTGCATTCCATTGTAGTAATTACTTCTCCGGCCATAGTTACCGCAACCCATGAAAAATTGTTGAGGACTTTTTGACTATAATTCGATGGTGATGGAATATAGTCAGAAGAATCATATTTTTCTCTCAGTGCATACCATCAGCCGCAATGCATACCGATGCACTTCAAGTCTGCATGACTCCAATAAAATTTTCCTTAAAATATATCTCGTGACAGAGGAAAATTGAGGGAGAAGGTAAAATTAGCCTGATATCGAGTAAAATTAATGGACATGTGCTTGGTTATTTTACAATCCAGGATGGCATTATTGAACATCCGAGGAGAATAATAAATTGTAGACGTGGAACCGGCAAAATGGCATTACCATGAATTGGGAATTCGATCGACGTTATACGGTAATTGACAGTTTGTATCTATAGCTAACAAACCACCAGAACAGAACAGATCTCGGTGGCAGTGAGCCATTGCAGGCATACGTTAGTGAATATTTGCCGCCTCCACTGTTCCTGATATTTCCCGAATAAAACGATTGATATTCCAGGGTGAGAATTATTCCAATCGAGAATGCGGCGGGGGATTTTGTGTCGAGTGTGTGAGTAAAAATGGATTGGGCTCGTGTGGCAGTAACATGTGAGTGACTATCGGCGGGAGCAGCGCTATTCAGATAAAATTTCTCAATCTGTATTTACAATTTTGCGTCGATAAGCTTCGATAATGTTATGCTATGTTTTTATTCTAATTTTTGAATTTCGTTTTAGTGAAGAAACTAAAAAAAAATTCATCTTATTTAACCACTTCCACCGAGGGGCTACACTGAGAAAAAAATATGATTCTTCTGACTATATTCCATCACTATCGCACTATAGTCAAAAAGTCCTCAACAATTTCTCATGGGTTACGGTAACTATGGCCGGAGAAGTGATTACTACAATGGAATGTAGTCATTGCTATTATTTTATAGTTCTGCTCACGATAGATTTGTCGTGGTTGCTTTTGAACTTTGGTTAGTTTAACTGCATTTTGATTTGCAAAAATTACGCTTGTGAAGTTACTATAATGTTATGTGCCGCATACAAAAAAAAATCGTATCGTTCACCAAAACTGCCTCAACCATTTTCTTATAGTAAATCGAACTTCAGATTTTTCTCTCAGTGTAGTCACAGGCGAATTGGGTGACACCGTGATTACAAAATGTAATCGATTACCCAGGATTACGGGACTCTGATTACATTGATTACCATTGCCGATGTGATAATCGTGATTACCAAGAGCACAGAATGTGATTACATGATTACAAATGATTTCGTCGATTACATTCTGTGATTACCAAACATTTGTAATTATTGGAATCACAAAAAATTGCCTCTTATTAAATATGAATTGATGGAATAATTAATTATTACAATCTGCAAAGAAATGAGGAAGGAGGGGCGGGGATTAGAACAGAGGAATGCAGTCTCCATCATTCCATCTAAAAATTTGGGTATTTGTAAGTGCTATCAGCAAAATAAATTTACTGAATATCTACCATTGATGGAGAATGAAACTTACCAGCAGATAGTTCAGAGATAATTCAGTCGTGGGTTCTCCAGAATAAGAAGAAATTTTCACTCTGTTGAATCAATTTTCTACGGACAAATGCTCTGTGCAAAACGCATTGACTATGCAAGGTTCTGAACCATAAACATCTGGGATTCCAAGAAAACTTAATCCAGGGATCTCTGAGACTTACCGTTGGTAGAAATGACGCGCACGAAAATTCAAAAACAAAATGCACGGTCTCACTAGGAGCAACTACGAGAGATTACACTGATTACAAATGATTACCAGAACTTGATTCCAAATATGGTCAATCATGGGATTGAAAATTCAGAAAAGTTGTTGCCTGAATTTTCAAAATTTTCGAGGTTTTTCAGTGCTGTATGAACCTGAAAATCGAGAATTGCTTGAATATTTAAGAAATTAGCTGATTCGTCAATGAAGAAGTAGACCGAAATTTCAAGTAACTTTGTCGTTGTTAAAAATTGCAAGATTTTTCCCTTGAAATTTAATGAGTAATTTTCTAACAGTGAAGCAATATAAGTTGTACTCTTGACATAGCCATGGCATAAAAAATATTTGCAAACGGAGCCTGTCCTCCAACTCGTAAGAGGGATGAAAATTAATAAATACATACACACAGCCTCCACTGTTCCTGACATGACGGGAGTAAAGCGATGGATATTCCAATAAGAGAATTATTTCAATCAAGAGTATGACGGGCGATTTTGTGCCGGGTGAGTGAAAATGGATTGGGCTCGTGCGTCAGTAGCACGTGAGTGACTATCAACAGGAGTTTAGCTTTGATCCATAAATTAGATGTGCCGTTGATTAGAATCCAATACCCCCGATGGAACGTTCTATCAGGAGGACAATCAGATCTAGATCGGGCTTTGACAATGGGATCCTCAAGGCCTTCGGTCATTGTTCTAGGGTATCTCTGCGGTGAAGACATCCGTGTGTGGCATCATGGCTATTTAGTTAGAATCCACTCAATGATTCTGGGGAGTCGAAGCTGGAGTGACAGAGGAGATTTTCTTGGGGTGACGACACGAGTCGAATTGACAATACAACTTCCATCAGCTGGACCATCCTAACGGTATAACATCCGTAAAGTTCTTTGGCTGGGGATATCAAAGCGAGACTCTCTCAACCCACACGATCTAACTTCTCTGATTGCACACGCCCGCACTCAATGACTCAACACTGGCTTGTTACTTCTCGATCCGCCCAACAATTACCAACTTCGAGAGCAAAATACAAAAATCCATTTAGAAAATGGGGATGAAAGGAACCGTTCACAGAGGCTAAGTCTGGAGCAAACATTTCTTAAATGTTTGAGTATTTACTGAAAGAGGAAATAAAAATATGCACAGAGAGATTTGAGGGAGTGGAGCAAATATTCCACGTGAGAATATTTTATGGAGTGGAATAGATTTACTTGAAGAAAATTAACCAACTTGATAGAAAAAAATTTATCTCTCGCAAAAATTAAATTTTTGTTGTGATCAACAGAAATATCCCGAGAAGAATTCGAACTGTTGGCAGGAAAAAATATAATCGGTTGTACGACAATCGTTTCATCTAAGAGAACTCCATAGGTTTGTACCGTAGGAAAAATATTTTTTCCCTGAAAAAAGTTGTCCTCGCGAAATTATTTAGTTTTGCGAATAACACCGTTTCCGGCAAGAAAATTGGAGTTTTCTCTTTAAATTATCATTTGTTCTATGGTAATTATAATTGTTTACTGGAGAAAGATATACAGTTCTTAATAACATTCACTTGATGAAACCAGAGCCTTTCGAAAGACATAAATGGTTCACGAAAACAATTACTATTATAAAAATTATCATGTTTTAGTGGACACTTTCTTTTTTGTCCACAAGTAAATTGATTCAACCCGACAAAAGATCAGGGGAACAAATATTTTTTCAGCAGAACTAATTTTTTCTCTCAGTGTGTCTTGAAAACATGAAATGTGATCGAGACCACAGTGAGGAGATAAACCCACTTCGAAGGATTAGAAGAATCTAAGGGAATGTGATGAAAAGGAAAATTATTAAAAAACCTGGCGCATTGGGTAGAAAATTCTATCGAATCTTCTTTTTCTTTTACATAAATGTTCAATAGAAAATATTATATTCTATAGAAAAAATCAATCCATTTTTATGTTTCAATACAACTTATTCTGTTCACATTTTTTTTTTACAAAAATTCCTCTACTTTAATTTTTTATGTTCTTTTGCTTTAAATTTTTGATCAGGAAATGAAGAAAATTCAGTGGAGAAAACTCATACATAAGAATTTATGTAGAAAATATCTCAATTGAATATAATAATAGTTGGGTAGAAATAATAGTTATAGTTATAGAACAAGTGAATTTTTCTATGAAATATTTTCTACTGAAAATTATTGTTAAAAAAGAACGCACAGAACATGAACTCTTCGAAGTTAATTTTTCGAGAGATGTTTCTCCGTTTTTAATCATGTTGTACTTTTTAAACACGGAAGAAATATCAGGCTTGCGGCAAGTGTGTCGTGTTTCTAGTAGCAATATTGATTGAGACAAGATGTTCTTGTCATTACAGGAACAGTTACTTGAGATGACAAATGTCTTTAGTATGGAGAATCAAGATGTCCCTTTATGATTAATTTGAGTTCTCTTCGTGTCACTGACTGCAACCATTTCAAGTCAATGGCACATCCTTATTGATGGTTTCATCATCTAAAATTGTCAGCGTTTAAAAACACATTCGTAAAATGGGAATGATAAGAACTCAGGGAATGAAAGAAACGCTGCAGGGATGAAGTCTGGAGCGAACATCTGTTGTACGTTTGCTTATCTACCGAGAGAGGAAAAGAAAATACAATATGCCATGATGAAGAAAAGAAGTATATAACCAATGTACAACGGACTTCATTGATATTTTTCGGAGGTAATTTTCCGAGAGATGGTTCTTTTCGTTTCTAATAATGTTTACTCTTTAAACGTGAAAGTAAGATCACGCATTGGGCAGAATGTGTTGTGTTTCTAGTAATGATATCGATTGGGAAAAGGGCGAAAATGTTCCTCCCATTACACTGATACTAGAAACGATTAGTTATTGTTAACAAACGGATTTGGTTGGGGACTAGGATCTATTCGGGGTCGCCAAATGTTCATTCATTAATAGTCAACGAATCTCGTTTGGAATGAATGAATCATTTTATCAGTGTACAAGAACAGTTACTTGAGATGACAAATGTCTTTAGTATCAAAAATCAAGATGTCCCATTGAAATTAATTCGATTTCTCTTCCTTTCACTGACTCCAACTATTTCAAAATTAATGGCACATCTTTATTGATGGTTTCGTATTCTAAAATTGTCAGTGTTTAAAAATACATTCGTAAAATTGGGAATAATAGAAACTCTGCAGGGATGAAGTCTGAAGCGAACATCTACTGTAGCTTTGTTTGTCTACTAAGAGAGGAAATGAAAATACAATATCTCCTGATGAAGAAAAGAAGTGCATAGCCAATTTACAACGGACTTCATTGAGACTTTTCGGAGATAATTTTACGAAAGATGGTTTTCTTCATTTCTGATAATGTTTTGCTCCTTAAACATGGAAGAAAGATCCTGTTTTGGGCAAAATGTGTTGTGTTTATAGTATCAATATTGATTGGGAAAACAGCGAAGATGATTTTCTCATTACAAGAACAGTTACTTGAGATGATAAATGTCTTTAGTGCCGACAATCAAGATGTCCCTTTTAAGATTAATTTCATTTCTCTTTGTTTCACTGACGGCAACTATTTCGAAGTCAATGGCACATGCTTACTGATTGTTTCGTCTTCTAAAATTGTCGGCGTTTAAAAACACATTCGTAAAATGGGAATGATAAGAACTCTGGAGTACATTTGCTTATCGACCAAGAGAGGAAAGAAAAATATAATGTCATGATGAAGAAGAGAAGTATATAGCCAATTCACAACGAACTTTATTGAGACTTTTCGGAGATAATTTTACGAAAGATGGTTTTCTTCATTTCTGATAATGTTTTGCTCCTTAAACATGGAAGAAAGATCCTGTTTTGGGCAAAATGTGTTGTGTTTATAGTATCAATATTGATTGGGAAAACAGCGAAGATGATTTTCTCATTACAAGAACAGTTACTTGAGATGATAAATGTCTTTAGTGCCGACAATCAAGATGTCCCTTTTAAGATTAATTTCATTTCTCTTTGTTTCACTGACGGCAACTATTTCGAAGTCAATGGCACATGCTTACTGATTGTTTCGTCTTCTAAAATCGTCGGTGTTTAAAAACGCATTCGTAAAATGGAAATGATAAGAACTCTGCAGTACATTTGCTTATCGACCAAGAGAGGAAAGAAAAATATAATGTCATGATGAAGAAGAGAAGTATATAGCCAATTCACAACGAACTTTATTGAGACTTTTCGGAGATAATTTTACGAAAGATGGTTTTCTTCATTTCTGATGTTTTACTCCTTAAACGTGGAAAAAAGATCATGCTGTGGGCAGAATGTGTTGTATTTGTAGTATCAATACTGATTGGGAAAAGGGGAAAGATGTTCTTCCATTACAAGAACAGTGACTTGAAATGACAAATGTCTTCAGTGTGGACAATCAAGATATCTCTTTTAAGATTAATTTCATTTCTCTTTGCTTCCCTTCGCTTCATTCTTATTGATTGTTTCGTCTTCTAAAATTGTCAGTATTTAAAAACACATTCGTAGAATGGCAATGATAAGAACTCTGCAGTCATTTGCTTATCTACCAAGAGAGGAAAGGAAAATACAACATGTCATGATGAAGAAGAAAAGTATATAGCCAATTTACAACGAACTTTATTGAGACTTTTCGTAGATAATTTTACGAAAGATGGTTTTCTTCACTTTTAATCATGGTGTACTCTTTGTACATGGAAGAAAGTTCCCGCTTGAGGCAGAATGTACCCTGTTTCTAGTGGCAATATTGATCAATGGAAAAAAGGGCGAAGATGTTCTTTTCATTACAGAAACAGTTATTTGAGATGACAAACGTCTTTGGTGTGGGGGATCGAGATCGCCCTTTATGATTCATTTCATTTCTCTTCGATTCAATGACTGTAACTATTTCAAAGTCAATGGCACGTCTTTATCGATTATTTCGTCTTCTGAAATTCTTAGTACCTAAGTAATACATTTATACAATAGGAATTGAAGAAACTGTTTGAAGGGACGAAGCGAGGAGTAAAAATCCTTCGAATGCTTTCCTATCTACCCAGAGAGGAAATAAAAATACAATATGTCCTGGAGAAAAGGAGTACACGCAGTCAATGTAGCGGAGTTTACTGAGACTCTTGGAAGGTTATTTTCAAGGAGATAGTTCATCCCTTCGTTTTAATCATGTTGGACTTCATAAACACGGAAGAAAGATCACGTTCGGGGCAGAATGTGGTTTGCTTTTAGTAGCAATATTGATTCACGAAGAAAAGAGCGAAAAGTTTCTTTTCGTTATCTCGGCCGTTGTTTCAAAATACATCTATAAAATGGGAATACAAGAAACTGTTTACAGGCACTCAAGTAAAGTCGAGAGCAAACATCTCTTGTATGTCTGTCTATGTAACAAGAGACGGTATGAAAATATGTCCTGAAAAAGAAATATATGAGCGGATCCGCGCCAAATCAGCAGACCAAAAAAATCGATACTGAGGATTTTCGAAAATTTTTCAATAAAAACACAATATTTTTGTCTCAATATTTTTCTGAAAAGATTCAGACAAAAATTTCTATTATTAGACAAAAATTATTTTATTAATAGGTTGATCGACAAAAATTTTGAAAAAAAGTTGTAAAATATTGATAATTGAGGGAGGTATGATTTTTTGAAAATTTCGAGTTTTTTTTTAAGGATTTCTGTTTGTTTTAACTTGGTGCCCATATCTCAGCATGGTTTCAAGCTATTAAATTACCCTTTGGCACACTCGAAGAATATGACAAACCCTTCAAAATGAGACGCCATACATATCATTATCTTCAGTTTAATGGGGTTGATACGAGAAAACGTTTTTTTTTAATTGTTGATTACTCAAAAACCCAATTTTTTGAAGATATGAAATTTATACAGACAATTGTCAATGAACTGACAAGAATTTTAGTACCAATTCGAGTTTTTCTTTCAGCGTAAATCAGCGGTTATGAATTCCTTCAGTGAGACAAGTATTATTGAAATAGTATATTTCGATACGAGGGAGACGGAATTTTCACGAGTGTGAAGTTGGCGGCCCAAGGCGAAGCCGAGGGCTGCTAAACATACGAGCTGAAAATTCCTGTCTCGGAAAGATATGTAAAAAAACTGTAACATATTGTGTAAATAACCCATATTACGGGTTCCAGCGCGTTAAATAAATAACATAAGAAAATGGGAATAAAAGAAACTGTAGACAGAAATTCAACTAAAGCCCGGAGCAAATATCTGGTACATTTCTCCATTCACAAATAAAGAAAATAAAAATACGTGCTTTGAAGAAAAAATATATAAACATCCAATGTACAACGGGCTGAATGCAACGAGATGTAATACATCCGCGAATATCGTCAATCCCACGGGATTACAAAACCATTGATCGCTATTTTCCATCTTGAATCTCCGCCCTCGATTGCTCGCACGCTATGCAGGCGGATAATAACGCGTCTTGAATGGCCTGAGTTGAATGGAGATGCACGGGATTTTCATCCTCCACGACTACCTTCAAGGGTTCAGCAAACAGAATGGATTAAAACATGAATAAGAAGTACTGGGCAGTAAAAAAGAAATGAGGAATTACAAATGGAAGACACACGATATTCCATTGTGCGTGACGTGACCTGACGTATGACTATGGCTTTACGAGTTATATATAGGTTGCATCTGTGTTAAGGGAATGGAGATGGAGTAGACTATGATGCTCGTTAGTTCACCAGCATAAATTGGCGGTAAGTACTTGAACATGAGGAAGAGAGCAATCGAGGGAGAGAGAGAGAGGGAGGTACTTAGGGAGTAATGCGACTTTGCCCGAAGCATTGAGGCCCTGCTAACTCTGGGTAAACTGGTTCGTAACCATTTTGAGGCGTCGGCCAGACCGGCTATTGGTTTATCAAGATCCATCCTGATAAGTCGATTCAAACTGACAACTCCAAACGCCATTTACCGGAATTTGCAAATTATACGGTTAGTATGAATTTACATGCATTACAAATAAATGAAAAATGTTTAATCTGACGAGTGGATGGGGGATTCTCATGAGTTAATCGAAGTGAATCAACTCTTCTCGAGAGTGTCTTCAATTGAGAAATGAGGAAGTACTTGAAGTATCCCTTCAAAGGAGTCTAGCTTTCTTGGAGTGCCCTCGGGTGTTCTTACTGACTTTATTGCAGGTAAAGCCCACTTTCCTACGAACGAGAATTTCAGGATTACAAGTGTTGTGGAGAATAACGGAAGAAGTTGTGATGCCTTCAAAGGATATTGAAGAAAGAGGGGGGAAGGTTATTTGAGTGGAGTTCACGGGGGGATTTTGCAGAGGTAATTTTCAGGGGAGATGTTGCATCCCTTTGTCTCAATTATGTTGGACTTCATGAACAGGGAAGGCGAATCACGCTCGGGGCAGGGTGTGCATTGTTTCTATCAGCAGTGTTCGTGTACGTGAAACGGAGCTATTAGAAAATTGTATATTGTGTTGATAGTGCGTTCAGCTCTCCGGGATGCAGTGTGGGGAATTGTTTATTTTTTTCCACGGAGTGCGTCAAGTTCAAGGTCGTGTGTAATTAGTGATGCCGCGAGACACTTTACGAGATAAAACTTTGGAGAGATGATCTCGGTCTCCAATGAATGTGAAAATTTTTGCTCTCATCTCAGTCTCGAAATAGGCACTATCGACTCCTTTGCTAATGACTCCGAGTCAATTTATCTCATCTCGCGCTCAGGTTTTTCATGTTTAAAAAAAAAATCTCGCTTTTTGTCTCGGTTTGTCTCGTCTCGGTTTTCTACATATAAAAAACGCGAAAAACTGGAAACCGAGATGAGATAAATTGACTCGGATTCATCACAAGAGAAGTCGATACTGCGCAGTTCAAGACTGAGACGAGACCAAAAAATTCCGTGTTCACTGAGGCTGAGACAATCCCTCCAAAGTATTGTCTCGTGATGTCTCGTGAAATATCTCGCGGCATCATTATGTGTAATAGTATTTCTCACCACTTATGCGTAAAGTGAAGTTTTGCGCACGCTCCGCGTGCGGAAAATCTCAGTTTGGATATATTGCGATGAAAAATAGGATTTAAAGCTCGTGGGAAGAGTGTTCTTTGACCCTTAGAAGGGTAGCACTCGCTTTCAGCAAAAAAACACTTCTAGGCGCTCATATCGAAATATTCTAGGGGAGGGTAGAGCAAAACGGACCGGGAGGGCATAACGGACCGCAGGGCAAAACGGATCACTGACAGAAAATTGTTAATTTTTGTTTTTTTTCTTTCCTTCAAATCAGGAACACTGAATGTGTTGAATTAAAAGTGAGATCCTTGGATCTTAACCGTCACAGGGGTTTTTTAGACAAGAAGCGTCGTTGAACCGCAATTTGATCAGATTCGCTAATTACCTGAAACCACCAATGACTTTGAAAAACTAATATTTCCTTGGAATCTATGTGTCTAAAGCCAAAACGGATATTTTTATATTTATTTCTTGTCTAAACAAGCAGCGCGACAGAAGCCATTGGACGGATTACGTTGGTATATTTCAGGACGAGTGCCATGGAGTTTATTACTCGCGTGGTGTTGGCGTCCGAGCCGAAGCCGAGGACTGGCCAACCACGCGAGTAAAAACCCCCATGGCACTAGTCATAAACGATACTTTTCCGTGGTGATTTTCACTTTTACGAGTTTCGGGAAGGGCAAATACCAATGCCCGAACGAGGAAAAGTGAAGGTCAGTACGGAAAATGAATTTTCTGTCAGTGGTCCGTTTTGCCCTGCGGTCCGTTCTGCCCGCCTGGTCCGTTTTGCCCTACCCTACCTGTGAATAGTAAAAAAAACATTTATTTAATATAAACAAAACTGCGAATAAAATTTCTTATTTAATTTAAACAAAAAAACGTTATTTGGTACTATGTAAATCAATTATTTTTATGGGTGAAGGAAGACGAGAATTTCCCAATTTACTTGAATTGTCAATGAACACACGGACATTTAGTGCTCAATTATACTCAACTGTCAATTAATTGAAAATTCAAGAATATGTTTAGTCGAATTTTCCTAATTTTTATTGATTTTCATGAAATAATTCAACTAAAATTTATAGTTCTCATTGATTTTCCCATCAAATAGTAAATTTTTCTGAGGAAAATCCCTGACATTTCAGAAGAACAGTTATCACTTGATAAAAATTCCGAGAAAGTGTACCGGAAATTTCAGCCAAAATTTTCTAAAAGTGAAGATGTTCTTCGCAAAGCAAGAGCAATTATTTGTGATGACGAATGGCTTTGGTGTGGGGGTCAAGATGTCTTCTTATAATGAAGTATTCCCAAGTACGTTTTACAGTTTTGTGCAGACAAATTCATGAATGGAATTGCGTGAAAAAAGTAAAAAAATCATGGATACTGAGTATATTTCCGGTTTTTTCTTTTGATTATTCGCTAGTTTATGCCAAATGATGTCTAAAATCAAGGTAAAACTTTCCAAATAGTTTTTTTTTTCATAAAAAAAAAAAAATTAAACAACGATAATTACTTGACAACTGCCATACGATAATTGTTCACGATAATCATTCGATAATACGATAGCCATTTCGCACGTCAAAATAACAGAGGGGACGATACTTTTTCATTCAATATCTGTCATAATACGGTGAGTGGTTCGATCACAGGATCAATCACAGGGCGATTCAGCCCACACGAGAGAATATGTCACGACCAATGCAGTCTGAAATTTTATCTCGTATCAGGGAATAATTCTTCGGAATCAATTCGTCCCGCACGAAAAAAAATCCACGAAAATTTGACAGCCAAACGTGATATACGAACAGGTGAGAATTGACGTATTTCACGTGGAAAAATCTAGTTATAGACTGGTCATGTTCACGAACATTATTTCATTCGTCGTGTGCAGTACCTCATATTTTTTTCATTTCACTCTTTCTGTCTACTATTGGACTGAAATTTCTGGGCCTCTCTGCTTGAATAACGTTAGCTCAATGAGAGAAAAATATCCCATATTGCAGATGAATAAGATTTCATAAATAGTTCTAATTAGCATATATTCAAATAAGGTATATTTAACTATATTTAATATTAAATGTCCATTTGTTTATCCAATTATCACTTTTACTGCATTGAGAGAAAACAAGATCTTTCAGGATTAAATAATTTTTGTCAGAAAACTTCACTTAATAATTTTGACAAATATAAGATTCTTGTGAATAGTTCTAATTAGTATATATTCAAGTAAACTCAAGTATATGTTCAAGTTACTATATTCTGAGTATGTTTAACTATTTTTCGACATCTCCTAATTAAATAAATGTATTACAATTTTCTTTTTAAAACAAGGGTATCTCAAAATTCAGGTGAAAGCTTGTTGTTCACATAAATTTCTAAGTCTTACGGAGCTCGCAAATTACTTCATTTCTCTTCCAATGCGAACTACTCCATGTTATTTGTACTTTTTGATGCATTCATACTATTTATACACCTATCAGAAGAAGGAAAACGTGAGATTTCAGATGATTTTCACATGAATGTTGAGATACCCTTGTTTTAAAAGGAAAACTGAAATACCGTTGTTTTATTAGGAGATGTCGATTTGATGTTGATTGATTTATTCAGCCAACATTTCTACTGCAAAGCTTCAAATAAATCAAAATAACGATTATTGCTATCGCCTTCATCTTCGAACTCGGTTAAAAGGATATCCAACAAAATTTTTTAAGCCATCATTCAATTATTTCAGAACATTTTTTTAATTATCGTGGAACAACTGATTTTCGAAAAAATTCCAAAATTAAAAAACTAATCGATGAATTAGATTTTAATGTATTCAATTCCATTTCTCAAGTCCATTTATTCATTAGCGAACAATGGGAGAAAAACTTTATTACACACGTACACACATACACACGTACGGACGAGGTCTAAAATTGCATTTATGTCATTAGGCCCGATAAACCGCGATTCTAACCTCGCTTTGCTCGGTTAGATCGCGGTTTTCAGGCTCAACGATATAAAATATCATATGTCACACGGCGATAAAAGCATTATTTGGCGAATGTGATTATAAAGCCACATTTGCCAGATAATACTTTTATCGCCTGATGATATAATCTACTATTTCGGACTGTTTGGATCATACTGGGTCGATATAACACAAGAAATCCAAAACTTAAATTTGAACGATTAAAAAGCTTCCATTTCAAAGCAAAAAATAAAAAATTCCTATACCCATTATAAAAATTATGGTCAGTGTCAAACTTTTATAATAGGGGAGGATGGGACAAAACGGCCCCCCTTCAATCGTCAATATTTTCCGATTCAATAATCCGATTGGGATGAGTTAGAGCTCGTTTTAAAGAATGAAAAATTATCTTCAAAATGAAGTTGAAACTGGGAATTTTCACAATGTCATTCACAAGTTATTGACAATTGAAGGGGGCCGTTTTACCCCACCCTCCCCTAAATAATCTATGGCGTGTCAAATCAAAGCACCCTAGTCAAACGAGAGACTATTGTTTAACAAAATCATTGAGGAAAATTAGAATTCATGGGAGAAATTATCAACGATGAGTTATTTTTCTTTCGGTTTTTTGAATTCATTTTCCTTGTCACGCTCTTCGACTCTACAGAAGTTTATTCATACAACTTTAAGGTGTTTCGGTTGAAAAGTCAAAATAATGAAAAAAAAAATGAAAAATTCATGAGAGAAATTTCTAAGTATGCTGCAGCATTGAGAATTTTTGCATATTTTCTTCAGATCTCAGTTTCAAAAAAAAAAATAATGCAATTTGGATGTTTTTGTAACCCCTCCAGCTAGAACCTCCGAGGTTACCCCACTCTCAATTGGGGACATTTCCATGGCACCCAAAAAAAAAATGAACTATTGAGAAAAAACTAGCGGGTGATAAATCAAATCTTGAGAACACGTATAAGTTTCAGATTTTTTTCAGGTTTCATAAGAAAGTTATTTGAACAAATGATTCGGAAAATTATGAGTTTCGGGGCGATTACGCCCTCACGCGCAGGCGCGTTATTCGAATGTCAGTGAGCATCATGAAAAAGGTATGGGTTGGACCATGCAACTGCGAGAGAGAAAACACTCGACAGGTTTACCAACTCGAGCCGCATTTTAATATTATTTCAAAAATTAGAAAAACATCCAATAAAAATTATTTGACACTCGTAGGTGATGAGAAAAAAATCAATCAATCTGATAAATAGAATCAATATTCAAAAAATGTACAAATGCACACTTAAGCAGTTACTTGAAAATTGGAAAATTTCGTGCTCAGCGATTGAATCAGGGTTCGAGAACAAGAAGATTCCCCTTCCGTTTCACCCCCCGACGATCTACACACGAAACGCCTTAAACGACTGAAACTTATATTTAACCGATCATTGTCCGGATTTTTTTCTTTCATCGAGCGAAGTTTCAGCTGGAGATTCAAACAAAAAATAAAATTATGAAGTTTAGAATACACGAAGGAATAATTCACTCGAGAATTCCCAGCACTAAATGCTATTATGGTAATTTCAAACAATCAGGTCCGTTAACCTCGTTAGGAACTGTGTGCTACCAACGTAATTATACTATCCGCAGCGCTAGAAACTCGTTGTTACCTGGCATTGGATGAATATTAACGTCATGTGTTTGCGAGTGCAACAATTCACGTGGAAATGGGGAAAGAAAAGTGAAGCATGAGGGGTCGAGGGGAAGATGAAGTTGGAGTATGAGAGGACCATAAAACGGATTGGGCGTCAGCTGGGGCACATCGGTAAGAGGTATCCTCTCGTTTAAAGAGCGATAACCTTTCCCCATTTACTATCCTAGGTGTCTTACTCGTTTGAAGTATATCATCTGTTATCGGGGGATAATTAATCAGGCGGATGAGCGAACGAGAGGGGAGGAGGGTGGCTAATCGGCTGCGACGAAAACTGCTACCTGTATTAAGGCGTCATTTGTATTTCGAATAATGAATTGGTGTTCTTCAGGTGGGGCTGGGAATTTGAGGGATATTAATGACTGTTAGTTTGGGTGCTCGACATTTGTCAGGTGAGACCTCGGAGGTCAGTGACGTTCAGTAATGAATAAGACTGGATTCGAAAAATATTGAATCTGTCAGATATTTTGTTTTATTGAAAAGTTGGGAAACATCATGGAAATTTTTTTTTCACTGCATCCAATTGTTGTTTTATTAGAAATATTTTTTAAATATATATAGTGAATATTAGCAATAATAACGTCTGTTTAGTAATGAATGAGACTGGATTCGAAAAATATTGAATCTGGCAGATATCTTGTTTAATTGAAAAGTTGGGAAACAATGAAATAATGAAAATAATGAAATTTACGATTGTTTTTTTTTATAATGAAATTTGTTTTTTATTGCACCCAATTGTTTTTTTATTAGAAATATTTTTTGAATATTACTTTATAATGAATAATAAGACGTTAGTAATAATAACGTCTATCATAAGGAGCCTCCCCTATGAGACAGGGGAATGAATGAATCAAATAATAAAATAAGGTTTGAAAATTAAAAAAAATAGTTACCTGAATTCTCCCAACTTTAATCATTCTAATTTTTATATGAACTCAAAAATTACATTTTCTCTGAATATTCAAGGAATCAATTAATTCGTCAACAACAAAATATCTAAGAATATTTTGGAAAGACAATCACTTAACATATTCACAGAGAAAAAAATATAATTTTTAAACGTATGTCTCCACTTTTCCGGGATTGATCCGAAATTTTTAGAAATTTATGGCTTATTTGCAGAGGATTTGTGATATTGAATAGAAAATCACTCGATTTTAAAGTTATTCACTCGTTAAATTTTAGAATACTACAGATTCCTAAAAACGAAAACTTTTGTTTCTCTGGGTCATTTCACAAAAATTGTTCGTCTCTGTTGAAAAATTTTGGCTGAAATTTCCAGTAAATTTCTCGAAAACTTGAATCACATTATGGTTCCACCGAAATTTCAGGGAATTTCGTCATTAAAAATTATAAAGTTGGCGGAAAAATCGATGGAAACAGTAAATTTAATTTCAATTATTCCATGAATATTGATAGAAATCAGGAAATTTCAGGTAGAAATATTCTCAAGTTTTCAATTCACTACTGAATATTCAGGTTTTGATTGAAAATTCAAGTCAGCTGAAAAATTCTGTAGCGAAGTAGTAAATTAGGATAAGTGCAAAAATGGAACTTTTTCAAGAGAGTTTAAAAATTTGATCGCCTTTGAGAGAATTTTCGATTCAAGCCATAGAAAATTTTTCAAAAAAATTTCACTTATCCTAGTTTACCACTTCACTACAGAATTCTCCTCTCTCTTCCTGCCTCTGAAAAATTTGGAATTTCATTAGATTTTCAGTGTAATCTGAAATTTCAGAATTTTTTTCCTCTAAATTGTGTAATATTTAATGTCCCTCTCTTGAAATTTCAATTTCTTCCAACACTGTTCGAAATTTGTTTAATTTCCAGTGACGATTACAACTGAATTCTCAATGTTGTGAGGTTTAATTGAATTTAAAACTACATTGTTCATGAAAGTTCTCATTCATCACGAAAAGTCAATAAAATTCAGTTTTTTTCATGGTGAGCGATCATTAATATTTCAAGGACAGCTTGATTTTTAAACCTCATTATGAAACGTAAACATTAAATTCAATTGAATTATCAATAGATTGACAATTCAGGAAAGTAATGTCCTGAATTTTCGCGATTTTCCATCATTTTCGTTGTCGTATGGCTCGGGAAATTAGAATTTCATTGAATATTCAAAGAGATTACCTGATTTTTCAGTAACAAAATGGAGATAAATTTAATGTGAATTGCGCGTTGTTAAAAATTTCGAGTTTTTTTGCCTGAAATTTCAAGAGTAATTTTCTAACAGTGTAACAGTGTGTTTACTGCAGAAAATTCATTTTCATCCTTTCTGAAAACAAGCGAAATTGGATGGAGAATATTCATCAGATTGAGTATTTTTCCTCCAACGCATTCGAAATAATTGCTTTTCCACTTACCACAAGTAGTACACAACGATTTTCCGAGGAAACACCTCCACACCCAAGCCAGCTACCAATCACAGCGAGTGCACCAGCAACAATGAGAGCATACGCAAGTATTGGATACGTTGACGTAGCCATCAGCGAGATATAACTGTGCTTCGCGATAACTGTCCATACTCCTATTCCGCCGACTACCAATCCAGAAAGCTAGGAATGAAGAAAGAACTCAAATTATTCATGACATTTTTCAACCAACCGTAAAGATGCAATTTCGATATACTCGAGGCTTTCATTGTTTTTTTTTTATGGGTTTCAGGAATTCTCATGAAGTGGTAACTCAAAGAATTTCTTGGACACATATACTTGAGACTGAGAGGACTTTATTTGAGGATGGGACACGTCGAGAAGTCGAGGCAGGAGGTAATAAGAAGTGAAAAGATGGAACGTTCGTGCGTGAGTATGGGCTCATCTTCTCATCTTTTTATGTGTGGGCGTAATGGTGTTCAAATTCCAGAAAACCAGTTTTTCCATTGCTTTCATATTTTGTGGTTGATAAATTTTAATAGGTCCACTCAACGATTTTTCAAATTAACAACAGACGAAGGTGATTGGACAGGGGGAAAGTTTTACTACTGCATTGGGAGATAAAAGATTCATTGGGAATGTTTTTACTATTTTAGGGTAACAAGATACTATAATTGTTGAAGATATTCAAGTGCTTTGGCTAGAAGAGGGTAAGGCAAAATGGACCCCTAGGCTAAAACGGACCACTGACAGAAAATTGATAATTTTTGTTTTGGCTTCCGCATGGAAGCAAAAACAAAAATTCAAAGTCATTTGTGGTTTGAGGTGATTAGCAAATCTGATCAAATTGCGGTTCAACGACACTTCTTGTTCATAAAACCCCTGTGACGGCTATGATCCAAGAAACTCACTTTTAATTCAACACATTCAGTGTTCCTGATTTGAAAGAGAGAAAAAAAATACCAATTTTCTGTTATTGGTCCGTTTTGCCCTAGGGGTCCGTATTGCCCTTCCCGATTTTTTCTGCAGAGGAATGCTTTTCTATTTTTGTAGCCGAACATCAAAGCTTGCATTTCAGCCCCATTTGACCGTAAGTTTCCGGAAATTTTACAATGATTTTATTATTTAAACTTTACAGGTCGGAATTTGAATGCCGATATTGAACCATTAGAGAACATTAAAAAAATCTGAAAACAAAATTAGAAAGTTTACTTTTGAGGAAAGATTAATGGAGTAATTACAAAATTGCAATTTTAAAAAATTAAAAGTCTTTTCTGTAAATAATTTATAAGCAATCAATTTTCTACTATATAAATCATTTGCTCGTGGTACCAAGGACCTTTCAACCCCAGGCAAAAGTCAACATAAAATTAATACGACTATCGCGTTAATTACCTCGTACACTATTCGAGAATTTATTTTTTATCTTTGATAAATGGGCTAACGAATTAAATATGTAGGTAGCAAGTAATTTTTTGAAGCAGCTAAATCCATTTTACGACAAAATTTTTTCATGTTAGGCCATTTTTTAAATGTTCAGCACGAGATTTTTTACTTGATAATTGGTAATTTTACAAGTGCATATTTCAATCGCCAAATACAAATCGTTTTGTGTGGCCTGAGAGTACATAATTGATACCTCAATTATTGAACTGGCTCCCTCACAATTTTCCGGTAATTCTCCAATCAGCGAAATAATTCACATGATAGAGATGAAAGGTTTCATTTGTTCCAATTAAAGTTTCATGTGAATTCAATCTACGCATGTAATTGGTCCTCATCCCTTTTGTGGGTTTGCATAGAAGCTTAACGGAATCATATATTCATTTGAACTAAATACATCCATGAATACGAAGTGGAAAGTTTATCTCGAGCGAATCGATTAGGTCTTGGAATTAAAAAGAGGAAACTCCTTTAGTTTTCATTAATTTTCCATCTGGGTTATTCAGTTAATGGGATATTCATCAGAATGAAGTACTTATGTAAAAGACTGCATACAGAAAAATTATTTATTTGAATCAAATAAATAAGTTTATTGAAATAGTACAAAATAAAGTTTTCATTCAAATTAAAAATGATATTATTGATAAATCATCAGACACATTTTATAAATCGAATTATCGCCTCACTGAGAGACATTTTTCAGCGGGTAATGACACCCACGAGTGCTTCTCAGGATTCGCGGAAAAAAAAAAAAGTTTCTTTTTTATTATGGAAATATTTGATAACAACAAGTAATTTCAACAAGAAATTTGCAATTTTCTCCCGTGGAAACCTTAAAAAAAAATTCAAAGTCATTTTCTACCGAATTCTTAAAATATTTCGACCCCAGAATTTAAGATTTTTCAAATTTTCAGTTGGCCCATAATTGAATGGAGTGCGAAATATATGATTATACATTTCCAAATCCATTCCGACCTTTTCGATAGCAGAA
Organism: Diachasma alloeum; assembly: GCF_001412515.2. Taxonomy (NCBI): domain Eukaryota; kingdom Metazoa; phylum Arthropoda; class Insecta; order Hymenoptera; family Braconidae; genus Diachasma; species Diachasma alloeum. The sequence continues at coordinate 151,599 of NW_021680510.1, forward strand.
AAATATCTTCATCAGTTATTATTGGCTATTTTATCAGTTTCCGTGTTTGTGAGCAATTCCGCCCAGAGTTTGTCAGTAATGCCGCCCAGGGTTTCTACAGGGCTGCTAGACTCTGCAGCTAGAGGGCGGTCAAGTGACTTGATTGTTTGTGGTAGTCGGTGGCCACTGGAACATCGGGTAAATTCAGGATAATTTATTATTATTTATGTGAAATCTTTTTTAAAATGGAGCACAAGAATGTAAACGAAGGATGAAAATAAGAAAAATTATCACAGTTGGTCTGCATTGCTCAAAGAAGTCATCAAAACAAGGTGGGCGGTATTAGACGCATGCCGAGCGGTATTCCCCTCAAAGTTCGATTCCATGGCTCACTGGCCGATGGCAATTGAATTACATAATTAAATATGTTTTCTGCCCTCCGGCCGGAAAGCGTCAACTTCCTGGCCGCTGCGCTAAACGAAGTTGCCACTTTCCGGCTACGTCGAGCAGAAAAATAGTATACACACCTTGGCCAGTAAATAAGAAAGCCTCAGATCACATGTTTGTTGACCTCGGCTTCGCCTCGGCCGACAATTACATGTGATCTGAGACATTCCTTACTTTACTGGCCAAGGTGTGTAATCTACTATTAATGTTAATAAAAAATCTGTCCTCTTCACATCTTCGAGTAAACACCTCGAAGAACCCATTCTAACCGTTTATGGCTCCTTGCCGAGAGCGAGGCCGGAAAAAACGACTTATTACCTTAGGTGGGTGGTACGTGCACCATTTCCCCTACTGTCAAAAATGTTAACTCGATGAAATCCCCAAATAAGGCTTATTTCTTCCACCGGGTTTCACGAGCCATTTGGGCACCAGCATTTCCATGTTACGCTCCGTATATCGAGCATTAGCAAGACGTATAACGGGGGCGCAGAGTGGTAAGTTACTCTGGGTTATCAGAATGTAGATTGTATCTTGTGGATTTTGAATACCTCACAAAGGACGTCTGAATCAAGTCTCTCAACAGTTACTATATACCTGGCCTACACTGGGCGTACGCCATTCTGGCTACTTTGAATGGTGAAATTCTAAAGCACAAGAGGGTGTACACATGTACATAATGCAAATGTACATTGAACTGACGCACATACGTAAATAGGCCCCCGGGGGAATTCACTGGGCTGGCGGTGGAGGGAACGGACCTCCGTATTTGGTTGGGCTCGGCACTGGAACACATACATATACAGGGGATAGTGGATAATTACGCCAGACACATAAATAAATACCACGTGTGAATTAGACGGTGTAGATTGTTGAATATTAGCAGGTGCCATCAGAATGCTCATAGGAATTATACCCCCTGGAACTATGGAATTCTGAGTTTTATTTTTTTATGATAATTCATTCCGGTTTGTAAATGTTCTACCGAATCATTTTACGGTGCATTTATTTCGTGGATAAATATGGAATTATGTGCATTGAGGAATATTTAAACGCTGCTATAAAATGAGCGATTGGAAGGAGATTTAGTCAATTGGAGGTTTGCATGAATGGTTTTTATTGCGGGATGTTTTATTTAATGGGAATTATTAGAGATGTATTATTCAACTTCGCTAAATGATGAAAAATGAATTGATGAATAATTAATTTATTAGTTAACTGATGTTTCGCATGGATTCTTTGGTTAATGAAATAAAATATCTATCGCCCGTTATTTATTCATTATTTTTTACTCATTATACTAAAGATGAAAGAAACGTGAAGTTGTTTTATATTGAAATATCTCGAAACTGCCTGACCGCTAATCCTCAATTCTGATTGGTCAATGAGTCGCGTGAAGTCGTCGCTGAAAAAAATCCCCGGTATTTTCAAATTCTTCAAATGTCAAAAATTTTTTCTGCGTCATATTTTTCATATTTTTCATGGGTGAAGTTTATCCTCATATCAAAACATATCTGAATTGTCTAATTGTTGATCATGAGAAAAAAAACAGTATTTCTAAATTTTTTCAATTCACAAATTATTCTTCACTTCCCAAATTTGAATTTTTTCCTATTTATCATACGCAAAAATGATCAATTCTTGCATCTCATATTTTCGTACATAAATTCTAAACTCTACAAAATTCATGAAAATTCTTCGGTTTCCTAAATAATTCGGGAAAAATCTTTGAAGATCTACGGTTATCTGGAAAACTGTGAAATTTTCCGAAGAATTCAAGACATTTTTTCAGTTTTCTAGGAAATCAATTAATAACCCGCTCCTCATTGTTCAACAATTACAGATTTTAATCAGATTATTTTAAAAAGTAAAAAAAAAGAATTAATCGAAAATAAAAAATTATTCATTGATGATTCACTCTTCATTTTCTTAATTCTCTGTAAGTAATTATCAATACTTATAAAACATCTATGAGTATATGAAGTTTAATAAATTCGATTTCTTCATTTCCACAACAAAAAGAGAAGCGCGCGCGAAAGCGCGCGCACAGATCTAGTGTAATATATTCATGATGCAAGGCGGAACAGATGGATTCCACTTCATTATTAAATATGGTGCTTGCCTCTACAATAGTTAGAGGATATAACCACAATGAACAGAACAGAATCCGTTGTTAGATCTCGATCTCAAGTTCACCACACTGTTAGAAATTTTTTGAAATTTCATGGAAGATATTATAGTAAATCTCATGAGAGTGTCAAATTCAAGTTTCAAGTAGAATTCACGGAAATTCATGAGTTTCCAGTGGGAGTGAGATTGAAACTTGTAATTTAATTGCCATCGGCCAGTGAACGATGGAATCGAAGTTTGAGGGTAATACTGCGCGCCACGCGTCCAATACCCCCCCACCTTGTTTTGATGACTTTTTTGAGCAATGTAGACCAACTGTTATAATTTTTCCTATTTTCATCCTTCGTTTCTATTCTTTGCCTCCATTTTGAGATAGATATCACGTGCACGGCGAGAAAAATTCAATGAAAATTCCTAGAAAAAAACGTCAAAATTACGTTTCGAAACGTAATCCGCGAGGGAAGTAAAATTCAATAAAAAGTGTGAGTCGGAACTAAAATTGTACGAATCGCCACGTAAATTCTACGACTTGTTCCATAAAAATTGACCACCTGTCTGATGACTCACCGCTGTGGGGACAAGTCGTTCCGTAATTTTCCCCAACAATTGGGAAATTTTACGGAACGAAACGTAGAAATAACTCACCAGCTTCATAAAAATTGTTGAACGTTCAAGAATTTTTGATTTTGGAGGCATAATAAGTCGGGAAGTTTCTGTCAGATTTGACTTCTTCGAGAAAAATTGCGTGACAATTTCGTACTTTGTTCGGTGATGAACCTGAAAATCCACGGAACGTTTCAGATTTCTTCTCTTCCATTCCTGTAAAAATTTCCGGAAAACGAGTCTTCACTGCGGATTACGTGAATTGTTCCGTAATTTTTGCAGAATATTTCTCTCCGATGTTTCAATCGCCACCGACTACTCGAAACACTCGAGCTGTCACTCGACCGCCCGCTAGCTGCAGAGTCTAGCAGCCCGGTAGAAATTAAGCTTGGGCCGGCTTGGGCGGCATTGCCCACGAAATCTGGGCGGAATTACCCACAAACGCGGAAGCTGATAAAATAGCCAATAATAACTCATGATGAAGATATTTTTCTGCTATCGAAAAGGTCGCAATGGTGAACTGAAAATGTATAACGAACATATATTTCGCACATCATTCAATTACAGACCAACTGAAAATTTGAAAAATCTTAAATTCTGTGGTCGAAAGATTTTTAGACCTCAGTAGGAAATGATTTGGATTTTTTTAACGATGTTTCCACAGGAGAAAATTTAAAATTTCTGCTGAAATTATTTGTTGTTATCAAATATTTGCATAATAAACCGATAATATTTACATAATAGACCCGATCGGACTAGGTTTGTTGTTCAAACAAGTTACATCAGCAAACATTTACGATGAAAAGGAAATGTTGCTCGGTGAGAAAATGCGTAGACGATTCAATTCAAACAGCGCCCAAGGGATCGCCAAAATCAATGCCCATGAAAACAACGATCAAACGCAGTTATTTCCATCCCTCTTCTAAAAAAAATCGTCCATGTTATCCTGGAAATGCACATCCTTAAATACCCCACACTTTCATGAAACCTCCAGAAAAGTAAACGAAGCCCGGTGGCTTGGCGCAGTGGGTAAGTTCGTTGCTTCACATGCGAAAGGTTCCGAGTTCAAATCCCGGCCGGGTAGAATGGTGCGATCTAACCATTTAAAGTCTTGATCATCATCGCAGTATACCCTAACCGGGTCGAAGTGATGTAAAATAACGATAAAAAAAAAAGTAAACGAACTCCATTGTCCACCGCAATTCTGTACCTCGCAATTGAATGAATTCGCTCCATTGACTGCGCAATTTTTTTTCATAATTTCTCTCCCCGACGTAATGCTTCTGACGCCCACGCCTTTTACGACCCTACTCATAACTGCGGACCGTAATGAGTACGAGTTTATTGCGGCTCCTAACGTGCAACATGTAGCGATAGTATCGGCGAACATCCCTGTGCCACCTCTGAATACAGTTTCTCTCATCCGGCATTATCCCGCTGAATAAATTTCAAAAACTCCACCGAACCCATGAATGGTAAATAGCCAAAGTGGGTATCTTCAACGGTTGAATCGTGTGCAGTAGCTGATGAGAGATCTTGTTAATCGATTAGAGAAAATTGGACAGTACACAGACGTGATCCCTTGGCATTTTATACGTAACACCGATGCTATCTCAAAATCGATTTACCAGGTTGAAGTACATAAAACATTCAAGGAATGACTAGGATGTGACCCTCAGACGCCGGAGGATAGTGACGCTCGAGATATTCTTTTGTTCGTTGGTAGGGGGATTACATTCTCCAGTCATATAATATATCGGATAGGAGAGCGATCGCTTCACCGATAAACTTTGATCGTCCCTTTTTATCCATTTCCTCTTGTAACGCCATTAATTATCCCGACAATTTCATGAATTCCCCTTTTATCCTCTTTCTCGACTATGATTTAATCGCCTTCCTTGAGAATAATTCAAAGAAAAATGCCCGGTATTCCGAAGAGTGTATATAACCCTGGCTCAAAATATCCACTGGCCGCAAATCCTCGGATTATGGCACAAGTTACGACTTTGGGATTCGGTGCTTCTCCTCCCCGAAGGCTGGCTCCTTTTCTTACTAAACTCGACTGTTATTTATCACTATTGTTATGGTGTAAGACCCACTGTAAAAATTAGTGTCTGAAGATCTCTTGATTTAGGACGTTACACTGATAGAAAGACTGCAAAAATTGGTGTCTGAAATTCATATATTTTTGTGAACACTTCGAGCGCTTTCAAGACAGCGTAATAGACATTTTTCAGGCGTTAAGACGCATCTGAATTCATCAAAGTATCTTAATATTTAAGACATTTTTAATATCTAAAAACTTTGATTTTTTTTTCAATTTTCTTGGATTTTACTTCCAATTGGAAGCATTGTATTCGTCAAATTCGAAATTCCTGATTTTTTGTGCCAGGATTACTAATTTTAGATATTTGCAGATCATGTGCAGATCATGTCCAGGATTTTTAGATATTTCCAGATCATGTCCAGAACATGTCCAGATTGGGCTTATTTAACTTTATTCGAGAATTGTTTTAAATGCAATTTTCAAGTAATTAAGATAATTAATCATGAAACGAGCTTCAAAATCGAGCTTTAAAAATCTTTGCAAAGTCTTCTTGTTTACACCAAAAAAATTGTGCTGAATGAAGACAAAAAATCGGTTTGAATCAAGTCGGACTGAATTATGTCGGGAATCCACTTATTTCATGTCGAATCGTCGGTAAGAATCAATTCTGACTCGGAGAGATGCAAACCGGCACATTGATCTAGAACTCTATTTTCGAATCGGTGAGTGGCTAAGCGTATATATTCAAGCCGTGCTGCGTATACGAATCGAACGCATACACTCAGCCACTCACTGATTCGAGAATAGGGTTTTTGAATCAAGTTGATGTTGGGCTTGAATCAAGCCAATTTTTTAGTTTGATTCCAGTCGATTTCTCGGCTTGATTCAAGTCTGTTTTCCGGCTTGATTCAATTTGATTTTTCGGTTTGACTCAAGTCGATTTTTTGATTTAATTCAAGTCGGTTTTTTGGTTTGAGTCAAGTCGGTTTTTCGGCTTGATTTAAACCGATTTTTCGGTTTGATCTAAGTCGATTCTTGGACTTGATTCAAATCGATTTTAGACGGTTATACATGGGTGGGATATGTATGGGAAGGGTTCATATATAAAGGATTCATATTTCACTAATGGGGTAGAGGTTTTTATGTGGGTGAGGCTTATCAATGGGGAGTTTTATCAATGGGTGGGGGTTCCCAAACTCGAGTCGTATGTATGGGATGATGGTGTCATATTGGGGTGTCTTATATATGGGCGGGATTATATACGAAAAATTGACTTGAATCAAGCTGAAAAATCGACTCGAATCAAGCCAAAAAATCGACCTGAATCATGTCGAAAAATCGACTTGAATCGAGTCGATTTCAGCTTGACACGTTTTTTCTTGGAATAAACCATTTTTCTGCTTATCGCAGAACCGAAATTCGGATTCATGGAGTCCAAAAATCGACTGACATCAAGCCGACGTTAGCTTGAATCAATCACATTTTCAATCCACGTGTGCTTGAGTTATCTCACTTCTAAGCGTCACAAAACGAAACGATGCTCTCGTCAAATGCACAAATCACCATAAATCACTCAAATTAGGGAATACAAACGTCTTTAAAAAATAGGACAAAAGTGTCTCAACTGGAGAAAATAGGTTTTGTAATGCAGAACCATTCCTGGAGGGGTTATGAATTGAGTTTGATTGCTGGGTTAAAATTCAACTCAACGGAGAAGTGTTTCTCAATTCACTCGGAGTTCCGCATTGACTTCCTTCTTGAGCTCTACCTCCTTCCGCGATATCCAACGATAACTTAAACGGTCCTGCAGATTACATTTTACACCCAGTCGAGAGAATTTATACTCGGGTGGAATTCACTGGTCCAAAGTTGCGAGTGACCTTTCCAGATAAACGGTATAAATTCAGCAGACGTAACTTTATCAGAAGTTTTGCATAATGTGTCAGATTAAGTTGAGATTAAAAACTTCAGCTGCATCAGTAAAAATAAATATTCTCTACTTTTCTGCTGAGGAATACACACGATACGTGAGGAATATTCAATGGACTTTGTGTTATTCCCCAGAGAAGGAGAAACTTTGATTCTCAGGGATATGTCACTGATTTCCAGAAGTTTGTCGACATATTGGTCGATACTGGATTCTGACTAGAGTAATCCTAATCGTCAGTAATTTTCATTACTAAAATTATATACTATATGTTGTTACATATTAGTATATATTTGACGCAGAATTAATAACGGAATTTCGCAACTCTTTTTCAATTTTTCGGAACTTTTATTGAATAATTAAACATGAATTGACGATTTTCATGGATTTTCTTACACTTTGAATATCGAATCAATAGAATGTAATTTTTTAATGACAACATTTCCTGAAATTTTTATAAAAATAGTTGAGATTAAAAACTTCAGCGGGATCGGTGAAAATAAATATTCTACACTTTTCTGCTGAGGGTAATCCACCATTATTTGTTTCTGCTGGATATAAAATTTCGAATATCATGTATTTGCTTATCGTGTGTATTCGTCCAAGTATATTTGCAGAGGGATTTTTTTTATCGTTTCTATCATTATTTGCACATGTTTCCGTGAGAAAGAAATGCTAACAGATGAAAAATAAGAGGACGTTCGGGGACATTAGAGGAGGGCTTCCTCTTCGTTTTTGAATTTTCAATGAGGAAAGAGTTGAGATATAAATAGTGGCGAGGGAATAAATATTTGAACGAGGCTAGGTGAAGTACAGAGTTCAAAAATTCTGGGGAGATATGCACTGAAGAATATGGATCATGAGAAATTCATGGTCCTTGGTGGCCGAATGAAAGGAAGTAGAGATGTGTCCCGCGAGGGGGGATAGTGTGGGTCTGCAAGTTCGAGAATATTTAATGTCAAAACAAGAAAGTGTATCTGGGATCGCACGACTCTTTCATGAATGTACATCATAATTTGTTTTGCTTCTTGGCAAGAAAACTCTAGTTGTAATCTTATTCGGTCTGGGGGAAAGAAGTTGTGGATTCTCGAATGTCATATTCTCCATCAATTATGAGAAGATGCACATTTCACGTCTACATTATTGTAGAGCAGAATTCAGTAGCGAAGTGATAAGACGGTTTAAGTTAATTTTGACTATTGTTCAACATCAATTTTCAAGCCTTTCCGGACTTTTTGCTGATCTGAATTTGAATCTCAATATTGAACCATTAGAAAACATTTTTTAAATCTAAAAAAACAATTGGTCCATTACGCAGGTGTAATTTTAGTATATTTTTTTTGCTAATAAATTAGTAATTTGCTTCCGAATGGATTAATTGAATTAAAACAAAAATTTTAATGGAAGTATCGAAGTGCATATTCGGTTCCTTCTTTTTTCTGTTACTAATTTCCGGAGAATTTTAATAGATTTTTTAGTTCAAAGATAATTTGAAATAAAATTCCTAATGACCGGAATTTTTAAAACTAAATGGCAAGAGGAGACAAGAAAAACGCAAAAAACGTGACTTCTGGGCATTCTTTAGAGCCTAGAAATTTCACGATCAAGGTTGAACTTGGGTCAACCGTGGGCCAACCCCGCGTTGACTTTTGGTCAACTTGACCACAGGTCAACCTTGGGTTGCCAAAGTTGACCTTGGTTTGACCTGTTGATTAAACCTTGACTAAAATTTGACGAAACTGGTTAAACCCTGATTAAACCATAATTAACCTTCGACTAAATCCTGATTAACCCCCGACTAAACCTTGACTAAACAAGAACTAAATCCTGTCTAAACTCTGACTAAACTCCGGCTAAATCTTTTCGAAGCCCCGACTAAACTACGATTAAATCCCGACTAAATCCTGACTAAACCCTAACTAAATCCCGACTAAACCCTGATTAAACGTCAATTAAATGCTTTTTAAAGCTATAATTTCAAAGCAAATGATGCAATTGCAACTATCTTCGAACTCGACCGAGATAACATCCATACGAATATCTTAAGCCATAATTGAAACGATGTCAACGATTATTTTTCGAATGATCGTCGAAAAACTAAATTTGAAAAAAAAGCTCACACATATACATACATGCATATAGATATGATCTAAAAATAGCATATTCGAACTACTGAGACCAACCACATTTTGTGGAACTGCCCCAAGTACGAAAACAAGAGGGTTAGAATGATGCAAAAGATTCGAAAACATATAGAATTACCACCTAACATCAACCGTATACTGTACTCATTAAAGCTACCTGTTATAAAAGCTATAGATAAGTTCCTGAAAGATTGTAACCTGAAAATTTAACGTCAAAACACAAAATACTCTGTAACAAATCAACAAGTGATACTGTAACCGCAATGTGAAGAACTATTTTGTAAAGCTAATAAATCCTATATGGATTTCTAATGCATTAATAAAAAAAAAAAAAAAAACTCCTGAGACCAAAATTAGTCATCCTAATACAAAAAAATGGAAATTTCAGATTTGACGAATGCAATGCTTCCATTCGGAAGCAAAATGACAAAGTTTACTTCTAGAGAAAGATGGGTGAAATAATTAAAAACCTGCAATTTCGAAAAATTACGGGTATTATCTATACACAGTTTATAACAATTAATTTTCCACAATATAAATCATTTGTTCGAAATCGTAACGAATTATTCATATTCAGAATTTTACCAGAAATCGATTTCATGCCTAAAAAAATTAGGTATCCGAAAGTTTAAACAATTCCAATTATTAATTGATAACCAAGGAATGTTTAAAAAAATACTAATTATATACAAAATGGAATTCGAATGACACTGAATATTCATGATTTTTTTCAAATTTTTCTCATGCAATTCAATTGACCAATTTGATAATTGAAAGTGCTTAAATCTACAGTATGGTCTCTACCAAATTGCAAAAGATAATTGGATATCCACGTGGCAGAAGTAAATATTTTGCATTCATCTGAAAGCTACATTTCCAATTGAAAAATCATTCCCCTTTGCGCTGAACTGAATTGATTTGATTTAAGAAAACAAATTTATTCACTCCTAACGACCAACAAATCGGCTTTTCCCGGAGAATTCCCTCCAATCCCAAGTATAGATTTATATATCCTCCTACTTCAAATATTGAATCAACTGTTCAGTAGAGTCTCCTCGTCCGTTCAAATCAAGACTCTCAATAAATCATCTGCAACCGATTATTCCACCCCAACGAGCTCCGTTTTATTATAAAAATCACTCGTCCCATCAATACTCAATATTTCCAGCAGGAACAGGTCAATTTAATTCCTCTTCCCGTCGTCATAAATTGAAAAATACGAGTACTCCACGCATGTCCCAGGACAATTGGAAGTGTGGATCTGTCAATTACTGGTACACAAATAATAATCGACTCTGTGAGTTGATAATGCATTGATGGCTCGTATTCTATCTCATCCAGCCGCTAATGCATCAACGTCGTTCCAACTAGTATAAAGCACCATCGTATCGGGTACCCAGGTATTGTTCGTTCAACTATCCTGGAGTTTGGAGAGTGGGCCCGTGATGTGGCTTCATTGTTGCATTATCAGGTGCATTATCGAGTTCTGCCACGTGGTTTCTCCCAGCCACCGCTCCCCTCCCCCCCCCCGCCCCCTCCCGCCACGGCCCATCTGCCATAAATTTCGTACTTTGAGGTATAGAGTTTCACAAGTATCAACATATTTGTTATCCCGATTAGTCTAGACTAGACGGAAAATTATGGTCTTTATCGCTTTACAGTTTATTAATCCCAAATGTAATGGAACCGTCTTCGTAAGAGGATTTCCGAATTGAATACTACCGTTGTAAATTTTCAAGTTATGAGCCGATCAGTGGGACTTATATTTTAGGATTAATGTTGAAGTTTAATTACGTGGGGAATATTCGATGGACTTTGTGTTATTCCACATCAGAGAAGGAGAAACTTTGATTCTCAGGGATATGTCACTGATTTCTAGAAGTCGACAAATCAGTACGAAGTGGTCAAACGGTTGAAGTCAATTTAGTCTTTAGTTGAGTTTTCCTGAAATATTTTCGAATTTAAGGGAGATAGCGAGATTTTCATAATAACCTTTTTTGTAAAGCCGATTGAGGGCTACAATAAATGTAATCACGAAAATTTCGCTATTTCCCTTAGATTTGGAAATATCCCTCAAAAACTCAACTGGGAGATAAGTCGACTTAAACCGTTTTACCACTTCGCTACTGAATTGATAATGAAAGTGTTCGTCATGTAATCGGAGCAAGAATTCCTCAGTTGGAGATGATGAGTGATCAGATCGAGAAAGTTTGAATTCTCACAATCCATTACATTCTAGATATAACTCAAAATATACGAATTTATGGGAAGCTTATGCTAACACTTAAGGATGTTTATCGAAAATCGCAAGTACTCAAAAAAGAATTGATTTTTTTTTAACTGTGAGATGAAGTTATTCCCTTTACTTTGGTAGAAATTTCAATCCACCAACCCATGCTCATTATTTAGAAATTAAATAGACAAAATGTCCCAAATGCATGCGCTAACATGCGCTTATATGGGATAGAATCATTTAAATATTTCCTCTGTCTGCCCGGATACCCCAGATTTGTCTCTGGCCTTTCGATTCAGTATAATTGTGCAGATTACCTCCTACTTTTATTTCTATTCTTAGAGTCTTCTAGTAAGTGAATTATCAATTTGAACATAAATCCCATAACAGCTCATGTATAAGGAAAAGTTTGTTTATTTATTTCTGCCGATGTTATTGCGATAAGTATTTTTTAAACATCAATAAAATAAGTTTTATATGTTCTACTATCAGCCAAAAAAATTACAAAATTTTCCTTGAACATCGAAAAAATCACATTTACCGACAATTTACCGGCACTGGCTAAACATCCTTAAAAATTTGCTCAGCCCCAGAGCATCTCATCCTGTTGAAAGACTTCTTTCTCTCAGTGTGAGCACAAAATTATTTACCAGGAGATTTCACGATTCTAGAAATTGACGAGAGAATATTTTCTTCTATCCAGGAAATCATCTTTATCAAAGTAATTTTCTCTCTCAGCGCAGTGGTACATCGATAGAATAGATGAAGGGATTTCGTTGTTATTAACGAAGATTATTAAATATGAATGTCATTCGTTAACTATTCACGAATGGTGTCAATATGTAAAAGACCTTTTCAACAGCATCTAAATCCTTCCATCAATGTAGCATCGCTCAAATAGGATATTTCCTATTCCGGGTGCCTACCCGGAAAGGTAAGCCGATTCAAGGATAATTCTGATTCTAAAATGACCATGTAAAAAGATTTTTAGTTGAACGTAATGGAAAAAATTTGGTATTCCGGATAATTCTCGCTATGGAAGAACTCATCCAACAGAGAAGTTGTGTTGACTCGTAGTATTTCACCTCATCTCTATTAAAACAGTCCGTTACATTTTCATGAGCCCGCCTAAATATTGACTTAGGTCCACAAAATTCAATGTTAAATATCAAAACTGCGTAGTACTGAACACTGATATTTGCTTTAATTCCTAGAATCAAATTAGACCGAAATTAAAAATACATTGAATTACCTACTTTGTAGTACAAGTTTTAAACTTTTTACTATATGGAGAGAAAAGCCGAAGAGTTACACGGAGAAAAATTTTCTCCCTTCGAGTGCTTGGAAGGGGGAAAAGGCGCAAAGTGATGGCCGGAGAAAAATTCCAGTGACGGCACTGGAAAGTTTTTTGAATAGTACGCGTTTTTTTCCGTTTTTACATGAAATTTTTACAGAAATCTCCAGAAATTTTACCTGCACTGTTAAAAATTTTTGTCTGAATTTTCCGTGTCAAATTTTATCATGTTTAATTTCCATTCAAATTCCAGGAAATCTTGTCATTAAAACATTGACCATTCCATTGATTTTCTGTTTGAACTATTTGAAAAATTATAAAAAACTTGATTTTTCAGTTAAATTATTTCGTGAAAATTCGGAAAAGACACGAAAATTGGGAGAAAAATTGAAAATTTATGTCAGTTTATTTCTGAATATTTATGTTTCATTGGAAATTAAATCAAGTTGTGAAATTATTGTCTCACTCCCACTGAAAACTCATGAATTTCCTTGAATTCTACCTGAAACTTGAAATTTCAGAACTATTTTCCCCCTAAATCGGATTCAATGTCACTCTCATGAGAATTACTACCATATTTTCCATAACACTTCGAAAAATTGCTAACAGTATGCACTTACCGCAATTTACAGTGCAGTACCAGCACTCGAATTTTTCTAATGAATTTCTCTCCCTGTATCCAGAGGATAGATATAAATTTTACTGTCAGAAATGTAATTGTGGAGCGAATTGTTAATGAAAAAGATTACACTTTGTTGAAGAATTTTACGGTTCGTCAGGCAGAAAAGTGACGCATGTGGGAGTAAAAATAATTTTATTTCTCACAATACGCTTTCTCCCATGATTTATGTGATGTTTCATCAAATCCTCGAAAATAAGGATCGAAATTTAATTCTCAATAAATTTAATTCTCAATAATTAATAATTTTTGTTTTTCCTTCCGAATGGAGCAAATTCGAAGTCATTTATGGTTTGAGGTGACTAGCAAATGTGATCAAATTGCGGTTTAACGACACTTGTTGTCTATAAAAACCCTGTGACGGTTGATTTGAAGGAAAAAAAAACAAAAATTACCAATTTTCTGTCAGTGGTCCGTTTCGCCCTACCCTCCCCTACACTTAAGAGGACTTGTTACAACCCGGCCTGATACAAAAGAATCATCTTCGAATTGAAATATCCATCCCCCAACTGAGTACAATATATACTTGAATCAAGTATGTTTTATACTCAATTCAGGTAGTTTTTTTCTTCCGTGCATAGACCTCCGCGTGAATGCATGTCTCTTTTCAAAGTTGGATGTTTCCAAAAATATAGAACTTTACAACTTTGTGCACGATCTGTTGTAAAGAATAACCACTTGACTTTGATTGCTTCTACTTTATATCAGTAGCGAAGTGGTAAAAGGAGATAAGACAATTTTGACTATTGACTAGTTTTCAATCAATATCTCGGAATCTAAGGGAGATAGCAAAATTTCTGTTACAACGTTTTTTGTGGAACCGATTGAGTGCTACAACAAATGTGATTACGAAAATTCCGCTATCTCCCTTAGATTTGGAAATATTCCTCAAAAACTCAACTGAGAGATCAGTCGATTTATCTCTGTTTACCACTTCACTACTGATATATTTGTTGGGCTCTTGGAAGTTGTGAAGTTGTGAATTGCGTTGTTATTTAGCGCACGGCGAGATTAGCGTCAAAAGGGCGTTGTTTCTGAGCGGCTAATTTTCCTGAGTCAGTAGAGAAAAATTCACTATTCATTTCGCACTTTTTGCTCCGATATGGGGTGAAAAATACCTAAAAATGGATTCCGCTCCACGATTACTTGTTCAGTAATTTTCCTACTGCTTTTTTCCCCATGTAGGAGAATTTTACGACCTACAAGGGAAGGAATACCCCCCGGTTACAAGTTTTTATGCGCAACCGGGAATGCCCCCCGGTTACAAGTTTTTATGCGCAACCAATGCTTTTTTTACTACAGCACGTTTGGCAAACAAATCATTCCCCATCACAGAAAAATTCGTACACAAATGTAAATTTTGACACAATACTGAGTAACTATTGACGTTCATGGGATAGTGTATGTTAGAATGAAAGAAAAATTTCAAATATTTAGCACATTACACTTTAGTTAATTTTCCTGAGTTATTGAAAAAAGGTTCACTATTCGTCTGGCACTTTTTGCCCGGATATAGAGTGCTATATCGATTACTTAAAACTGGATTCCAGTCCACGATTACTTGACTGGTTTAGTAATTTTTCTCTAATTTTTTGGGCCTTTTTGTGTGTCCGGAAAAAATTATAATCATTACGCAAAATCCCTAAAAATAAAATGCTTGTCTACGCACTCTGGAATAATTTTTAATTAAATCCTGAATAACTTTGACCTCTTCAAGACAAATAACAGACAAAGTAAATCTTTTGGAAGTGAGCGGAGAAAACACACCATCCTCCCGCATGTTACCCTCAGTATCGAGTAAAACAAATAGAGCACAACTTCCCTTCACAACAAACTAGAGATTTTCACTATTTTTCCTTCAGCCTTTACCGCTGTGTAGGTACGTTCCATTAAAATTAAAGATAAATATCCATTTCCTCCCGCATCTCTGTTTACCGTTATAATACTCGTAACGATACTCACAAATAACACAACATTGTAAATATGAAGAACATATTTCAGAAAATTAACGGAGCAACAGCCGTCGTCTCTCGTTCTGATCCTCGTGGAGGTACCGGGTAGTCTCTCAGAGCCTTTAGCCATTTTCACACGAAAAATCCCCTTTGCCGTTTGTAAGCCACTGACATCACCTTTTCATGGCATCTGCAACATCCAGTTAAAAAAATCCACACATAAGTCGAGAAAATTAAACTGTCAAACTTTAAATTCACACCAAATAAAATACACCAGATTTTACCGCAAAAATGGGCCAGCGATATTTCAAAAAAATGTTCCAGTTAGTTTGGTGGGATAAAAAGTCACAAAGTTCTTATTCTCAGCAGTGTCGTCATAAATTTATCAACACTCCTTTACAACTTGGCAGTGTACCAGAGTTACGGGCGTGATACAGCCTTCCACCAGGGCACATATGCATGCTTGAGGTCTCACCCCCGCACATTACCGCATATAAAATCCAGAATATACATCCGAGCATAAACTAACCCCTAATAATGTCCCATCCATTCCTCCATTTATTCAAATCAACTCGGAAAAACGTCAAAATTGTAAAATTTCCGAACAAAAGGTGCACAGAGGCATCAGCTGAGTGGAGGCAGATAATAACTTTAGCACATTAGCCATTCACAACTTCCACTTGATTGCCAACCATTATGAATCACCCTCTGTGCATACATAACACAAGGTACTTCCGGATACCAACGGAGATTATATTCCAGTGACAGTGGAGATGAACTGGCAGTTGATGGAATGAAAACGTGACGGGGCCTCCGTGTGAGAGGTAACAGACAGGGACGGAGATGAGCTTGAAACTAGACGGGACGCCGGTTAGGAGACGACTGAAGGCCTCGCAGTCCGCCAATCCTTTAATACGATCTGTGAATACTACACACGAGTCACAGTCATTTTGAACAGATAGATGCGCCCATATCTCGAACGGCATGACTGACAGCCCCGGGGGCTCAGCCCGAGCGAATCACTTGTACGTGGAGACGCTGTATTCTGGGGCTCATCCCTGTGGATAGACGCCTGGTCACGAAGATGTGGCTCGATTCGATTACTTTCTTTTTGAGGTGGATTTCTATACGGAGAAAAAATTTTTTTTTGCCAAATATTTGTTTACTTGAGAGAAGCATGCATTTTTTCAAAAGCGGATTTTGCCTATTGAGTTATTCCCAGGCGACCCTGATCAGGTTTCAATTGTGATAATCATGTTGGTCTGGAGCAGGGATCCCCATCAATATTAAATTCCTGTGATATTACAAGAATTTGAGCCTTACATTAATGAAGGTTTAAAATATGTTGATTCAATTTTTCAAATAATATAATATTAATAATCTGATTTTTTACGAATAATGCACGGAGAGAAATTTTTTAGAAAAATTCTGCGGCTAGCACGGGAAAAGAGGCGCAAAGTGAGGGCCAGGAAGAAATTCCAGTGCCGGCACTAGAAATTTTATTGGGGAAAACGTGAATTTTTCCTCGTATTTCTGTGCAAATTTCACAGAAATCCCCAGCAATTTTACCAGAAATACCAAGAAATGTTACCTTAACAGCACTAGAATTTTTCGCAGCCGGTGGATTGTGATTTTTTCCAGTACTCGTACTAGAATTTTTCTAGAAAATTTCTCTCCGTGTGATGTATTTAAAATTTGTTAATCTGAAACTGTAAATTTACTACTAAGTGAATAATTCAAATTCCTTGAAACGGGATTTTCGATTACACAAATACTCGTCAATCTTCCTACCTCAATTATTGATTGATAAAATAGTTGAAACTTTGAATATTTGAATTGATGATACTCAAGTACTCAACAAATTTGAAGAGTGATGTTAACTGATTAAGGACTACAATATTAACCGTAATAAAATATTACAAATTTGGCTATCCCTGGTCTGGAAGATGACTATGTTGAATTTGACCTTGGATGAACTCCTCCACATTGATAGAAAGAATTGGTTATTGTTAAAGAATGGATTTGATTGGAGACGAGGGTCTATCTAGGCTTACCAAATGTTCATTCGTTAATAGTTAACGACTGCACATTTGAGGAGCCTTGTTTGACTTTTTCGTATTTTTTCGGTGACAGACCCGAAAATTTATAGGAAAATTTATGAGTTTATTTGGTACTTTTCAAAAGAATCAGCCAGGTACTCAGTACAAGTAATTCTGTTGTCCAAATAACAAAATACTTGTGACAAGTACTTCTTTCTCACCAGTACACAGGTACTTGACGCGTGATACTTGCATCAAGTTGTTTTGTAACTTCAAGGAAGTACAAAAATGTCCCTTTTCTCCAGAAACCCCTTGGTACTGGGTACAAGTACTTTTGCTACTGATCAAAAGTAATTTTTTTTTTATGTATTTGGCAAAAATAATTTTTTTCTGAGTGTAAAAATTCGGAATAGATCCCTGAAAACTAAAGCTTTGTTTTTCTCTTTGTTTTTCTTCTCCTTCGAGGTAACTTCTTTGTGTCTCCTCACCTCTGAGCAACCGGCAAAACCTTGGTGTCGTTATTCCACTCTCTGCTTCAAGCCAGAAAACTTTTAGTGGATCGTCTATGGCATAGACTGTCTGCGGATCCCCTCGTCTTACTACCTTCGTTCCATCATTCTCTCGCTCTCTCCCGTCTCAGACTCGGTGTTTTGAATTATGAAGCTATCCAGAAAATATCCATTATCGAGAAGGCGAGCCCCTTTTGCGCGCGCCAACGAATAGATCATGAAAACAACCGCCTCTACACGCTTGCCGGCGGCAATGGCTTTTGTATTTTTGTACTTTGCCGGCAAAACTCGCACAGTGGGAATTAAAGGGAATTGTATTTTTTTCACTTATCATGTTCTCTTTTGTTTTTTGTTATTACTGTCATTATTTTGAATAACCGTGAATAGGAGGAGCATGATCCTTACATAACGCATACCGGACGTCCCACGTGCATCGACCCCGGTGTGTCTAATGCCACCCACTTGAGAATAAATATACCCACACGGTCAGAAAACATTGAGGAACCGAGTGACGCATCGGTTCATCGGTATAATTTTTCTATGAACAAATGGGATGATAGTATAAACAACATGTACAACGTTATTCTTAAGCTAGGAGATTTCAGAATGAACGCACCGCAGGCTTGACGCGACAGTTGAATGATTGATTCAAAAAATCGGAAACATCGCGTTAAGGATGTTTAACCTACCAAGTGGACAACTCAGTTGAAACGAAAAAATAAATTGACTAAATAAATCATTCACGTTACAAATTACTTTTCTCATCAAATTTGAAGTGTTAGGGGGTACTTTTCTGGCCTCAAAAACAATAATTAACGAAAATGTTCATAAATAATGGAGGGCTTGTGACTGCAGTGGTAACAGTCGAATTTTGATCGGGCAACATCGCACGCTTCGGCTAGTAGTGGGATTGTAACAGTGAGATGATTATTTGTATGTGTTATACTTGTCCATATGCTTCCAGCACTGAATTATCGTCACCGACTTTACCGACCTCGATCAGCTGTTGTGCGGTGTTGCCGCGCTGCTCGACTCGTAATGGCGGTCAAATTTTTTTAGAGAAATTCGAAAATCAATCGAAGATATCACGCCTATATGGCCCGGTCCCCTACTTGTTCCCGCCGGCGATAGATTCTCCATAGTCTGAAGTAAATGGCTTGTGTTTTTTTTTCAATATCTTGAGTGTCTATTTGTCTAACCCATGCAACATCTTGATCAAAGTTCGCACGGTCACGTTTCTTCCCCAAGCGTAATGTTACAAGAAGTGATTTTCAGAAATTAATTTCTCACTAGGATGCCCCGATGAAAGAATTAAGATTATTACTAACGTATGGCTCAAATGTGAATCTGGCATATGAGACAATATACAGATTTTGGTGAACAATGCGGATTTTGGATAAACATCCTTAATCCTGCGACGTCTACAGCTGTCCAAGAGGAGACTGCGGTGAAATATGAAAGTCCTCAATGAAATGAATCAATGAAAAGCTATGTTTTCATTTCCGAATGGAAGCTCTGTAAACATATGTAAAACAAAAATAACAATAAAACGTTTCACCAATTTTTTTTACAGAGAACTAATTCAATCAGGTGAGAAGTTCCTTATTCATTATTCGTTATAATTCGCAGAGAATTCCCGTGACACCCCAACTTTCCAAAAAAAAATACTAAAAATGATTCTAGAATTATTCCCGAACTAAGATCAATATTCTCAATTCACGGAGAGAAATATTCAATAAAAATTACGTATCTTTTCCGTAATTCCGGAGCGAAATGTGGTTGTAGGAAATTTTACGGAACTGTCACGGAATTTTTCCGGAGCGTTCCGCAATTTTTATCTGAATCTTCTGTGAAAAATTGCGACACCGTCACTTAAATTTTCTAATTCGATTCCGTAATCGGTGAGTGAATTGTGAGTTCCGTAATTTTTCCTGAACATTTCTCTCCGTGAATTTCCAAAGTGTATCAATGGCTCTCGACTCTCACGTTACAGAAAGTAAAAATCCCTTGTTCATCAATCAACAGCACTATCAGCAGATAGCACTCCCCAACTCGAGAGCATATCCTCATTTGCTCAATGTAACTAAAGTTGACGATCAATTTACCAATGTAGCCAATCATCCAATCGTATTAACCTTGCCGGTCACTCTCGCAAACGCCCTCGTTGGTTATTGGCTGGTTCCTGCATCGTATAACCAGCTGTACCTACATATACCATTCTATGAATATTACATATCCTGTCCCCCCGAGAATCTCAGTTAATTTAAACCGAAATGATAGTATTCATAAAACTGCGACGAAAAAACTGATGAAAAAAAAAATCATATTAAATCATCTCCAAAAAGGGTAAAAAAACCTCGCGGAGAAAAAATGGTGCCAAAAATCTCGAGGGAGTCATCCGTTGAATGCAAATAAAATAGAAATATTATTTTTGGACATAATGAATTCAGCCTTTCATATTTTTTATTATTCTCTCCAGCCGCCCACAACCATCCTCGCTCCTCTAATCGGGCGTATATCTCGGTGTAGAGCCCGCGTGGGCGAGATACACTCAGTTGTTTTTGATGAGCCCCAAGCTCATGCCCTGCCGTCTCTTCCGCAGGTGCCTTGTGGTTCACCTTTTACTACGTACCTCTGTCTTTCTCTCTCACTCTCTTCCCCTCTTTCTCTGTGTTTCCCCATGTAGAGCCGATCGGACACGCGCGACTGCGCCTCAAACGCACGTGAGCCACGCGAATCCTTTCCCACTCCTAAACAACCATCCATTTCTCTTCGTACACCTTAACTGTGTCCGACACCGACTGCCCACGCCATCCGTTCTTCACCCATTCTCCTTCTATTGCACTGTGTTTTCACGTTGTTCAAGCATTCGGGCGCCTCAGGAGTGCTATAACTTGCGTAGCAAATTGGATAATGTCTTTTTACTCGGTTCCCCCTTCCCTGCTGCCTCTCTAGACGCCATTATCATCATCATCACGCGTCTGTTCTGATTATCAGTTCAAGTGTAATTTTCCTCTATTAAAAAATACCCTATTAAAAAATAGGTGAAACACTTTTGGTTAGCAAGCTATTTCGCCGAGCATATGCTGGGTTTAAGAATGTTTCAAGATTATCTTAGCTCATGAATAGATAAATAAATGAATAAGTTAGTTTTCAACCCAGGCTCAAAAATGATGTAAAAAATTATCGGCCAATTTGAGTTTTGTGTAACGTCTCGAAGCTCTTTGAGATCTGCTCTATCGTATCGCTACCGCTGCCTTTAAATGATAATTTCAAGCGCAACTAGTGCACGGAGAAGAATTTTTTAGAAAAATTCTAGTGCTAGCACGGGAAAAGAGGCGCAAAGTGAGGGCCAGGAAAAAATTCCAGTGCCGGCACTAGAAATTTTATTGGGGAAGACGTGAATTTTTCCCCGTATTTCCGTGAAAATTTCACAGAAATCCCCAGAATTTTTACCAGAAATACCAAGAAATTTTACCTTAACAGCACTAGAATTTTTCACAGCCGGTGGATTGTAATTTTATCCAGAACTCGTACTAGAATTTTTCTAGAAAATTTCTCTCCGTGCAAGGGACACTGGAATCCCTGTATTATCGGTCGGCCGCACGACTGAGGTTTTCCATGGTTTCCCTGGCAGTCTAATCCCGAATGGGGTGCAGTTGGGGATAAAGTAAGTCGGCCCATGGCAACGCAGATAGGGATGGGAACAAAATGTAAAAACCCGAGAGGGTATACATATGGAACCAAAAATATGTAAATCACTAGTGAATCATGTGCATGCAGAGCGCGCCCTCTTTCCTAGTTTTTTTTTATTGTTATTTTCCATCGCTTCGACCCGGTTAGGGTATACTGCGATGATGATCAAGACTTTAAATGGTTAGATCGCACCATTCTACCCGGCCGGGATTTGAACTCGGAACCTTTCGCATGTGAGGCAACGAACTTACCCACTGCGCCAAGCCACCGGGTCTCGTCCCTAGTATTTGAAAATTTTGCCCGTCGTCAATGGCGTATTTATAAGTGGTGGGTGAGAGGCAGGGGGAGGAGACAGGGGGATCGAGATGGGGAAGTAGTAAAAATGTTGAGTGCAATAGAGGAAAATAGGGGAGAGTGGGTAAGTGGAGGAGGCAGAGGACACGGGGACGAGAGTCGATAGTGATTTGCTGGATAATCGTGACTGGGATGGAGAAAATCCAGGAGCTACGGTTTCGCTGTTGAGACGCCAATTGGATTGCAAGGCGCTCGGGAAAATGTTTCTGAGTTTTTTTAGCATAGTGTCGCAGCGATGAATCTGCGGGATTCATTATTTATCGGTTTTCGCTCGTTGTTCGGAAATCTCGTGGCATTTTTTACTGTGATGTTAGGGGCGGGGGCATGATGGGAATCATTTGAGGGATTTGAATACTTCCTGACAGAGTGATACAAGCGCGATTCCGATTTCGTTGGTGCCACGATTATACATCTTCTTCGTATTTTTTTTTTTCTAAAAAAATCTCCTTTAAGAGGTTTTAGATTTTGCATTTTAAGACATCAGTTTGCATTTTAAGACGTCAGTTTGTTATGTATCCTATCGAGTTCAATCACCCGCGATTCTAACCTGATCGTGATTTTCAGGCCCTTAACATAAAATAGTTTACATCACACGGTCTACAGGATTTTCTGACGAATGTGATTGTAATCCTCGTCTTCCGTTTATGTTATAAACTCACATTCGTCAGAATTGTATATTTCAATACCAAAGTGCGACGGGATTGTCACGAGCGTGAAGTTGGCGGGCCGAGGCGAAGCCGAGTGTGTGGAAAAAGTAGTAAAATTTTTAAAAGTATGTGGAAAAAGTGAAAACCGAAAAAAAAAAGTTTTCACCTGGAACCAAACGGTCAGATTTTTGGTTTTTCCAGGAGGAAAGTCGACTTTCGCCAAAATCGAATTTTTTAGCCGGGTGAACGTTGATTCCAACTATTTAAGCGACGGACTATTCAGAACTCTCAAAAGTATGTGGAAAAAGTGAAAACTGAAAAAGTTTTTTTACCGGGGGCCAAAGTGTCAGATCTCAGATTTTTCCAGGGGGAAAGTCGACTTTCACCAAAATCGAATTTTTTAGCCGGGTGAACGTTGATTCCAACTATTTAAGCGACGGGCTATTCAGAACTCTCAAAAGTATGTGGAAAAAGTGAAAACTGAAAAAGTTTTTTTTTCAGATTTTCAAAGGGTCAGATTTTCTGTTTTTCTTGACTCTTCTAATTCCAATGACACCCTCGGAGGCGCCAGATATGTCGAAATCAAAAATCTTCATTTTCACATAGAACAAGGGTCAGATTTGTTAACTATTTCATTTTTATTTAGACAACGCTTGCAAGCGGAGGGACAAGGCTAGCTAGAATAGATTCTGCAACCTTCTCCCCTTGTTGAGTAAAAATTTCAAGCCTCTGCATACATGCGTCTCCCCTCCACCCTCTCGTAAAATGTCTAGTTTCAAGATTAAACAAAGACAATAATTGCATTTTTTATTTCAATAACCTATGCGTTAACCGCAATATGAACCCGGATTTAATATGCGCCCATAGAATTACGGGGACCGGCAAGGATTTGGAAAGTCTGAATACAAGTCCTGCTCACACCTAACGAGTGCTGAAATGGGACATAACCAGAGGTAGAAAGGTCTCGGAAGCACTTGGGAAGAGGCTTCCCAAGACCTATCCAGTTCTGAACGGAAAGACCTAAGTAGAACTTGTCAGGTCCTATTATTCGACTCGGGTACGTTGGACAAGTGTTGAGCCGTGTCTTTTTCGATTACAAGTACCGGAAAGACACCTTTACAAATCAGTAGCGAAGTGTTAAACCGGTTCAAGTTGATTTCGACTATTGACCAGTTTTTAGTGAATATCACGGAATCGAAGGGAGATAGCTGAATTTTTGTCAAAACCTTTTTTGTAGCACTCAATTTGCTCCAGAAAAAAGCTTATTACGCAAATTTCATTATCTTCCGTAAATTCGGAGATATCCTATCGTAAAAAAGAGAAAGGAAATCGATCTCGAAATGTCTCGAAAATCTCGAATAAATGTAAGCGTAAGACTGAAACCGAAGCGCCACTACGTGAGGAGATGAGACGGCGCGTTCGAGCACGCGCGGCCGATCTTGTTCTTCAAAAACTCAACTAAGAGATAAGTCGACTTAAACCGTTTTACCACTTCGGTACTGAAATATTTTTCGTCGTCAGCCTCAATAAACTGCAATTCCAACCTCGCTTCGCTCAGTCATATCACGGCTTGTAATCAAGAATATTAGAAATTCAGAAATATCTGATATCAAATGTCCCGATGTAATGAAATCTCCGAAAAGATTCTCAACTGATTTTCTTGCAACGTGAAAGTATAAAATGTTACAATATCCTGAATGCGATCGACAAATGTCATTGACTAGCAATCTTACATCTCAAAGACATTACCATACTTTTTATAGTACATAATAGCAATCAACTTTCTAGCACTATCTTACATAAGTTGCGAATCAATTGCGATCTCCGATTTTCATGTATTGACTCGTCAGCGACGAATAAATTACATTACATTCATTATATTATTCTCGGAACTGTAAGTATCCCAAAAAGCATCTCAAAGAAAAGAGTCCGCATCAGTTTTTTTCTCATTATTTTTTAGAACAAATCTTTGTCGAAAAATTTTAATAGTTGTAGTGATTTACGGCAATGACTCCCGCTGATCTGTGGCTTTACAGCACAGAATAGACTGATCTTACGAATGGAAGGCATTGAATAGAAAAAAATAAAAAAAATATATGATCAATAAAATAACTCCTCACTCGAGAATTGTTATTCTTCCCGACTGACAATTCTCGAGATGTTATCATGTATTTAAGTAGCTTCTAAGACCTTCGATTGGTGAAAGAGCGCGTGCACCATAGGGGGCTGCCATAGCTGTGTGAACTTGGAGTCGAAGTTTGATAAATCGATTGTCTTTCTTATAGTATCGATTGTACTCAGTGAGTACCTGAATGTACTACATTCATTTTCATTTGTACCCCGCACCCCAAGATGTAAGAGGTGCGGGAAAAATCGTGCAGCGTCGGAAATGAAGGTACGGAAAAAATTTTCATGAGCAAGGATTCAGCATGGATAGTACTTGTATGTACTATATTTTTCCATTTCATTTATCAACCCCTTCAATATTTTACCCGCTTTTAAAATTTTAAATGTATGAAGGACGTTAGGAAAACGTACAGATAACTTCTAAATCGTTACTACTCGTTTGTAACAACGAAAATTATTCATTATTCATTATTATTATTATTATTAATATTATTCTCATCAAATCACCTGATTTCATTTTTATCAACCGTAAAGTCATCGTAATGGATTCCATATGTAGTTCGTGAAGTTTTGATGTGGGTATACACAAACCTCTCAACTTCCGTACTTCCACTCCCATCGCAGTAGAAACGGAACAATTTACTGTAGATGATAATGATACCAAGTACAAACCATTCAGAGCTTTAAAAACAGTCGTAGATTATTCAGAAAAATGGTACAAACGTTTTTCTGAACTTTATTGGTGTTTAGCGACGAGTAGGTGTTGGTACAAATGTCCAAAAGTACGGCAAGATTTTTTTTTTTTGGCGATTTCGTTTTTCGCGATTATCTCGGAAACTATGAGAGATAGAGCCTTAAAACCTATTCCATTCGATTCCTGAGGAAATTTGGGTTCCCTATAGGCAGATGGACGGCTCAGAATTGCGTTTTTCCACTTCCTACACCCTATACCAGATAAAGTAAATTAATATTTTCGGCGATTTCGTTTTTCGCGATTATCTCGAAAACTATGAGAGATAGAGCCTTAAAACCTATTCCGTTCGATTCCTGAGGAAATTTGGGTTCCCGGTAGGCAGATGGACGGTTCAGAATTGCGTTTTTCCACTTCCTACACCCCATACCAGATGAATTAAACTATTTTTTTTGGCGATTTCGTTTTTCGCGATTATCTCGAAAACTATGAGAGAAAGAGCCTTAAAACCAATTTTGGGTTCCCTATAGGCAGATGGACGGCTCAGAATTACGTTTTTCCACGTCCTACACCCTATACAAGATAACTTAAATTATTTTTTTTTGGCGATTTCGTTACCGCGATTATCTCGGAAACTATGAGAGATAGAGCCTTAAAACCAATTTTGGGTTCCCTATAGGAAAATGGGCGGCTCAGAATTACGTTATTCCATGTTCTACATCCTATACAAGATAAATTAAATTTTTTTACTACACCCTATACAACATAAATTAAATTAAATTTTTTTGGTGATTTCGTGTTTCGCGATTATCTCGGAAACTATGAGAGATAGAGCCGTAAAACCTATTCCATTTGATTCCTGAGGAAATTTGGGTTCCCTACAGGAAGATGGACGGCTCAGAATTACGTTTTTCCACGTCCTACACCCCATACCAGATGAATTAAATTATTTTTTTTTGGCGATTTCGTTTTTCGCGATTATCTCGAAAACTATGAGAGATAGAGCCTTAAAACCACTTTTGAGTTCCCTATAGGAAGATGGACGGCTCAGAATTACGTTTTTCCACGTCCTACACCCTATACCAGATGAATTAAATTATTTTTTTTTGGCGATTTCGTTTTTCGCGATTATCTCGAAAACTATGAGAGATAGAGCCTTAAAACCACTTTTGAGTTCCCTATAGGAAGATGGACGGCTCAGAATTACGTTTTTCCACGTCCTACACCCTATACCAGATGAATTAAATTATTTTTTTTTGGCGATTTCGTTTTTCGCGATTATCTCGAAAACTATGAGAGATAGAGCCTTAAAACCACTTTTGAGTTCCCTATAGGAAGATGGACGGCTCAGAATTACGTTTTTCCACGTCCTACACCCTATACCAGATGAATTAAATTATTTTTTTTTGGCGATTTCGTTTTTCGCGATTATCTCGAAAACTATGAGAGATAGAGCCTTAAAACCACTTTTGAGTTCCCTATAGGAAGATGGACGGCTCAGAATTACGTTTTTCC
Source organism: Diachasma alloeum (assembly GCF_001412515.2). Lineage (NCBI taxonomy): Eukaryota > Metazoa > Arthropoda > Insecta > Hymenoptera > Braconidae > Diachasma > Diachasma alloeum. The sequence continues at coordinate 178,609 of NW_021680510.1, forward strand.
ACGTCCTACACCCTATACCAGATGAATTAAATTATTTTTTTTTGGCGATTTCGTTTTTCGCGATTATCTCGAAAACTATGAGAGATAGAGCCTTAAAACCACTTTTGAGTTCCCTATAGGAAGATGGACGGCTCAGAATTACGTTTTTCCACGTCCTACACCCTATACCAGATGAATTAAATTATTTTTTTTTGGCGATTTCGTTTTTCGCGATTATCTCGAAAACTATGAGAGATAGAGCCTTAAAACCACTTTTGAGTTCCCTATAGGAAGATGGACGGCTCAGAATTACGTTTTTCCACGTCCTACACCCTATACCAGATGAATTAAATTATTTTTTTTTGGCGATTTCGTTTTTCGCGATTATCTCGAAAACTATGAGAGATAGAGCCTTAAAACCACTTTTGAGTTCCCTATAGGAAGATGGACGGCTCAGAATTACGTTTTTCCACGTCCTACACCCTATACCAGATGAATTAAATTATTTTTTTTTGGCGATTTCGTTTTTCGCGATTATCTCGAAAACTATGAGAGATAGAGCCTTAAAACCACTTTTGAGTTCCCTATAGGAAGATGGACGGCTCAGAATTACGTTTTTCCACGTCCTACACCCTATACCAGATGAATTAAATTATTTTTTTTTGGCGATTTCGTTTTTCGCGATTATCTCGAAAACTATGAGAGATAGAGCCTTAAAACCACTTTTGAGTTCCCTATAGGAAGATGGACGGCTCAGAATTACGTTTTTCCACGTCCTACACCCTATACCAGATGAATTAAATTATTTTTTTTTGGCGATTTCGTTTTTCGCGATTATCTCGAAAACTATGAGAGATAGAGCCTTAAAACCACTTTTGAGTTCCCTATAGGAAGATGGACGGCTCAGAATTACGTTTTTCCACGTCCTACACCCTATACCAGATGAATTAAATTATTTTTTTTTGGCGATTTCGTTTTTCGCGATTATCTCGAAAACTATGAGAGATAGAGCCTTAAAACCACTTTTGAGTTCCCTATAGGAAGATGGACGGCTCAGAATTACGTTTTTCCACGTCCTACACCCTATACCAGATGAATTAAATTATTTTTTTTTGGCGATTTCGTTTTTCGCGATTATCTCGAAAACTATGAGAGATAGAGCCTTAAAACCACTTTTGAGTTCCCTATAGGAAGATGGACGGCTCAGAATTACGTTTTTCCACGTCCTACACCCTATACCAGATGAATTAAATTATTTTTTTTTGGCGATTTCGTTTTTCGCGATTATCTCGAAAACTATGAGAGATAGAGCCTTAAAACCACTTTTGAGTTCCCTATAGGAAGATGGACGGCTCAGAATTACGTTTTTCCACGTCCTACACCCTATACCAGATGAATTAAATTATTTTTTTTTGGCGATTTCGTTTTTCGCGATTATCTCGAAAACTATGAGAGATAGAGCCTTAAAACCACTTTTGAGTTCCCTATAGGAAGATGGACGGCTCAGAATTACGTTTTTCCACGTCCTACACCCTATACCAGATGAATTAAATTATTTTTTTTTGGCGATTTCGTTTTTCGCGATTATCTCGAAAACTATGAGAGATAGAGCCTTAAAACCACTTTTGAGTTCCCTATAGGAAGATGGACGGCTCAGAATTACGTTTTTCCACGTCCTACACCCTATACCAGATGAATTAAATTATTTTTTTTTGGCGATTTCGTTTTTCGCGATTATCTCGAAAACTATGAGAGATAGAGCCTTAAAACCACTTTTGAGTTCCCTATAGGAAGATGGACGGCTCAGAATTACGTTTTTCCACGTCCTACACCCTATACCAGATGAATTAAATTATTTTTTTTTGGCGATTTCGTTTTTCGCGATTATCTCGAAAACTATGAGAGATAGAGCCTTAAAACCACTTTTGAGTTCCCTATAGGAAGATGGACGGCTCAGAATTACGTTTTTCCACGTCCTACACCCTATACCAGATGAATTAAATTATTTTTTTTTGGCGATTTCGTTTTTCGCGATTATCTCGAAAACTATGAGAGATAGAGCCTTAAAACCACTTTTGAGTTCCCTATAGGAAGATGGACGGCTCAGAATTACGTTTTTCCACGTCCTACACCCTATACCAGATGAATTAAATTATTTTTTTTTGGCGATTTCGTTTTTCGCGATTATCTCGAAAACTATGAGAGATAGAGCCTTAAAACCACTTTTGAGTTCCCTATAGGAAGATGGACGGCTCAGAATTACGTTTTTCCACGTCCTACACCCTATACCAGATGAATTAAATTATTTTTTTTTGGCGATTTCGTTTTTCGCGATTATCTCGAAAACTATGAGAGATAGAGCCTTAAAACCACTTTTGAGTTCCCTATAGGAAGATGGACGGCTCAGAATTACGTTTTTCCACGTCCTACACCCTATACCAGATGAATTAAATTATTTTTTTTTGGCGATTTCGTTTTTCGCGATTATCTCGGAAACTATGAGAGATAGAGCCTTAAAACCACTTTTGAGTTCCCTATATGTAGATGGACGGCTCAGAATTGCGTTTTTCCGCTTCTTACACCTTATACCAGATAAATTGAATTAAATTTTTTTGGCGATTTCGTTTTTCGTGATTATCTCGGAAACTATAAGAGATAGAGCCCTAAAACCTATTCCATTCGATTCCTGAGGAAATTTGGGTTCCCTATAGGAAGATGGACGGCTCAGAATTACGTTTTTCCACTTCCTACACCCTATACCGGATAAATTAAATTAAATTTTTTTGGGGATTTCGTTTTTCGCGATTATCTCGGAAACTATAAGAGATAGAGCCTTAAAACCTATTCCATTCGATTCCTGAGGAAATTTGGGTTCCCTATAGGAAGATGGACGGCTCAGAATTACGTTTTTCCACTTTCTACACCCTATACAAGATAAATTAAATTAAATTTTTTTGGTGATTTCGTTTTTCGCGATTATCTCGGAAACTATAAGAGATAGAGCCTTAAAACCTATTCCATTCGATTCCTGAGGAAATTTGGGTTCCCTATAGGCAGATGGACGGCTCAGAATAGCGTTTTTCCACTTCCTACACCCTATACCAGATCAATTGAATTAAATTTTTTTGGCGATTTCGTTTTTCGCGATTATCTCGGAAACTATAAGAGATAGAGCCTTAAAACCTATTCCATTCGATTCCTGAGGAAATTTGGGTTCCCCATAGGCAGATGGACGGCTCAGAATAGCGTTTTTCCACTTACTACACCCTATACCAGATAAATTAAATTAGATTTTTTTGGCGATTTCGTTTTTCGCGATTATCTCGGAAACTATGAGAGATAGAGCCTTAAACACTATTCCATTCGATTCCTGAGGAAATTTGGGTTCCCCATAGGCAGATGGACGGCTCAGAATAGCGTTTTTCCACTTACTACACCCTATACCAGATAAATTAAATTAGATTTTTTTGGCGATTTCGTTTTTCGCGATTATCTCGGAAACTATGAGAGATAGAGCCTTAAACACTATTCCATTCGATTTCTGAGGAAATTTGGGTTCCCCATAAGCAGATGGACGGCTCAGAATTACGTTTTTCCACTTCCTACACCTTATACCAGATAAATTAAATTATTTTGTTTTTCGATTTCGTTTTTCGCGATTATCTCGGAAACGATGAGAGATAGAGGCTTAAAACCACTTTTGGGTTCCGTATAGGAACACGGACGGCTCAGAATTGCGTTTTTCCGCTTCCTACACCCTATGCCAGATAAATTAAATTAAATTTTTTTTGGCGATTTGGTTTTTCGCGATTATCTCGGAAACGATGAGAGATAGAGCCTTAAAACCTATTCCATTCGATTCCTGAGGAAATTTGGGTTCCGTATAGGCAGATGGACGGCTCAGAATTGCGTTTTTCCACTTCCTACACCCTATACAAGATGAATTAAATTAATTTTTTTTGGCACTTTCGTTTTTCGCGATTATCTCGGAAACTATGAGAGATAGAGCCTTAAAACCTATTCCATTCGATTCCTGAGGAAATTTGGGTTCCGTATAGGCAGATGGACGGCTCAGAATTGCGTTTTTCCACTTCCTACACCCTATACAAGATGAATTAAATTAATTTTTTTTGGCACTTTCGTTTTTCGCGATTATCTCGGAAACTATGAGAGATAGAGCCTTAAAACCTATTCCATTCGATTCCTGAGGAAATTTGGGTTCCGTATAGGCAGATGGACGGCTCAGAATTGCGTTTTTCCACTTCCTACACCCTATACAAGATGAATTAAATTAATTTTTTTTGGCACTTTCGTTTTTCGCGATTATCTCGGAAACTATGAGAGATAGAGCCTTAAAACCTATTCCATTCGATTCCTGAGGAAATTTGGGTTCCGTATAGGCAGATGGACGGCTCAGAATTGCGTTTTTCCACTTCCTACACCCTATACAAGATGAATTAAATTAATTTTTTTTGGCACTTTCGTTTTTCGCGATTATCTCGGAAACTATGAGAGATAGAGCCTTAAAACCTATTCCATTCGATTCCTGAGGAAATTTGGGTTCCGTATAGGCAGATGGACGGCTCAGAATTGCGTTTTTCCACTTCCTACACCCTATACAAGATGAATTAAATTAATTTTTTTTGGCACTTTCGTTTTTCGCGATTATCTCGGAAACTATGAGAGATAGAGCCTTAAAACCTATTCCATTCGATTCCTGAGGAAATTTGGGTTCCGTATAGGCAGATGGACGGCTCAGAATTGCGTTTTTCCACTTCCTACACCCTATACAAGATGAATTAAATTAATTTTTTTTGGCACTTTCGTTTTTCGCGATTATCTCGGAAACTATGAGAGATAGAGCCTTAAAACCTATTCCATTCGATTCCTGAGGAAATTTGGGTTCCGTATAGGCAGATGGACGGCTCAGAATTGCGTTTTTCCACTTCCTACACCCTATACAAGATGAATTAAATTAATTTTTTTTGGCACTTTCGTTTTTCGCGATTATCTCGGAAACTATGAGAGATAGAGCCTTAAAACCTATTCCATTCGATTCCTGAGGAAATTTGGGTTCCGTATAGGCAGATGGACGGCTCAGAATTGCGTTTTTCCACTTCCTACACCCTATACAAGATGAATTAAATTAATTTTTTTTGGCACTTTCGTTTTTCGCGATTATCTCGGAAACTATGAGAGATAGAGCCTTAAAACCTATTCCATTCGATTCCTGAGGAAATTTGGGTTCCGTATAGGCAGATGGACGGCTCAGAATTGCGTTTTTCCACTTCCTACACCCTATACAAGATGAATTAAATTAATTTTTTTTGGCACTTTCGTTTTTCGCGATTATCTCGGAAACTATGAGAGATAGAGCCTTAAAACCTATTCCATTCGATTCCTGAGGAAATTTGGGTTCCGTATAGGCAGATGGACGGCTCAGAATTGCGTTTTTCCACTTCCTACACCCTATACAAGATGAATTAAATTAATTTTTTTTGGCACTTTCGTTTTTCGCGATTATCTCGGAAACTATGAGAGATAGAGCCTTAAAACCTATTCCATTCGATTCCTGAGGAAATTTGGGTTCCGTATAGGCAGATGGACGGCTCAGAATTGCGTTTTTCCACTTCCTACACCCTATACAAGATGAATTAAATTAATTTTTTTTGGCACTTTCGTTTTTCGCGATTATCTCGGAAACTATGAGAGATAGAGCCTTAAAACCTATTCCATTCGATTCCTGAGGAAATTTGGGTTCCGTATAGGCAGATGGACGGCTCAGAATTGCGTTTTTCCACTTCCTACACCCTATACAAGATGAATTAAATTAATTTTTTTTGGCACTTTCGTTTTTCGCGATTATCTCGGAAACTATGAGAGATAGAGCCTTAAAACCTATTCCATTCGATTCCTGAGGAAATTTGGGTTCCGTATAGGCAGATGGACGGCTCAGAATTGCGTTTTTCCATTTCCTACACCCTATACAAGATGAATTAAATTAATTTTTTTTGGCACTTTCGTTTTTCGCGATTATCTCGGAAACTATGAGAGATAGAGCCTTAAAACCTATTCCATTCGATTCCTGAGGAAATTTGGGTTCCGTATAGGCAGATGGACGGCTCAGAATTGCGTTTTTCCACTTCCTACACCCTATACAAGATGAATTAAATTAATTTTTTTTGGCAATTTCGTTTTTCGCGATTATCTCGGAAACTATGAGAGATAGAGCCTTAAAACCTATTCCATTCGATTCCTGAGGAAATTTGGGTTCCGTATAGGCAGATGGACGGCTCAGAATTGCGTTTTTCCACTTCCTACACCCTATACAAGATAAATTAAATTAATTTTTTTTGGCGATTTCGTTTTTCGCGATTATCTCGGAAACTATGAGAGATAGAGCCTTAAAACCTATTCCATTCGATTCCTTAGGAAATTTGGGTTCCCCGTAGGCAGATGGACGGTTCACAATTGCGTTTTTCCACTTCCTACACCCTATACCAGAAGATAAATTAAATTTTTTTTTTGGGATTTCGTTTTTCGCGATTATCTCGGAAACTAGGAGAGTTAGAGCCTTATAACTTATTCCATTCGATTCCTGAGGAAATTTGGGTTCCCCATAGGCAGATGGACGGCTCAGAATTACGTTTTTCCACGTCCTACACCCTATACAAGATAAATTAAATTATTTTTTTTTGGCGATTTCGTTTTTCGCGATTATCTCGGAAACTATGAGAGATAGAGCCTTAAAACCACTTTTGGCTTTCCGATAGGAAGATGGACGGCTCAGAATTGCGTTTTTCCAATTCCTACACCCTATACCAG